>NC_060183.1:61819973-61894973 GCF_021184085.1 Oncorhynchus gorbuscha | reverse complement strand
TGTGAGCATACGAGTGTTCATTCACAAAGGAAGGAACCTGGCTGGTTCAGCAGAAAGAGAAGAGTCAAAGCCTGCGGTGTTGAGCTTGCCATTCCCCGCCCGGCCAGCCTCCCCGTCAGTTAGCCTCCATCCCCGTCGGCCCATTGCTCCAGCAGGTGCGAACTCCTGACAGCGGCCCATGCGAGGGGGATGTTATAAATAGTCCCAAACAGGTAATAAAATGTTTTAACAGTCACAGCCCGGCACTGGGCCTGCCCACCAAAAGCAGTTTTAACTAGCGACTGTAAAAAGCCAACTGTGCCACGCAAACGTTCTGCAGTCCCACACCATCCGGCCTGCTGGAGTCTAGAGAATGCTAGGGTAACTGGTTAGATGAAAAATAAAATCACATTTTATAGCTTTAAAAAAAAAAATATTATTCCTTCATGGCCTGAATTTATCTAATGTTCAAAATTTAGTTAGTGCATTTCTGGCCACGGTATAACGTCTTACATAATTAATCAAGGGTAGCCTACTTCACTGCACAGCACATGTAGGATGGAATTCACCTAGAGCCCTGTAACCTCAACAACTTTCACTTTGATCTCAACACGCCACTGATTTCCTGCTCGAGAGGATGGATGCTCTATCCTGGGCTACAAACCAAAAATGAACAACCCATTTTTACACAATACCGTTTTAGACCCCATCATTGAGAGACTACCATGGGTTAACAATAAACTCCTGCAGCCTAAGTCTAGGCTACATGCTGCAATTTGCACAACTGTTTTGATGGGTGAAGCTAGTTCCTCCCATCCCAGAAGAATGCTCTGCAGGTTCCATCGCCAAATCACAATGAAAGATGTGTGACAAACACAGCCAAGCCAAGATTCTGGTATTAAAGATTGCGTTATAAATGTGAGGGAAAAAAATTCAGCTATTCCAAATTAAAGGCTGATATTTAAGCAATAAGGTCAGAGGGGGTGGTATATGGCCAATATAACACGACAAATGGTTGTTCTTGTTGTTTATGCAAGCCAAATTCTAGGCTAGAAGCAAGGAGAAATAATGTGTTTAATAAAACCATTATTGCTTTTCTTTTGTCATTTGCTGTGATATATCAAAAACAGTGTAGTGATACTTCAAATAGAACAGTAAACGTGGATTTTTGCATCATACCCATGATATTGTTGATATACAGACGGGTGGAATGGTGTTTTAGCCAATCCGCATCCAGGATCCAAACTACCCGGTTTATAAATGAAGACAGGCTAATTGCAGCCAGTTTGAAAACATTGACTGGCATAAAACAATAAAGCCTTTGAAACAAGTGCAGAAAACCTTAACTAAAGCTGTAATAAATGGAGCCAGCCAGGTATGCGATGGGGCAGCTTTTGCCCCACAATGGAGGCTTTTTCCCATGCAATGCAGCCAGTACATCCTGTGCTCTGTGCTACTGCTAGAGTGCGAGCCCCCGTGTGGCTCTACGGGCTAAGATCAGCCCAGGTTCTCTGCTGTTCCCATCGGCTCCCGCACTCAGTCAGTCAGTAACTACCATGGGCTTAGCGCCACTGCAGTCTTAATATATGCACTTGGGCCATTCTCTCAATGCCCCTCAATAACAAAGTACAGCACGTGAGTGTAAATAATTTCACAGAGGAAGAGATGGGCAGTCATATTGCTTTAAATATAGTTGTTCTGTATCTCTGCATACACCCCCAACCAGAAATTTAACAGATGACGAATAACAGAAAAGGACAATGTGTGTTTCAAACCTGGAGCCGCCTGTGCTTCTGTCCATTCGCTAGTCACAAGGGTCTCAATGATCTTGATGTGAGCATCCGGGCTGGGCTCGCAGCTGATGAAAGAATGAAAAAAAATAGTAAAATAGAGTCAGCGATTCTCAGGCCAGCTGACTGGCCCTGCTGTTGTGATTAATGTGTGCATGATCTTGCTCCATCTTTGTCATTCTCTAACTGATGGGACTTCAAGCATGGCTGCTTTAATTGCAACAGCACAGCTGGCAAATAGAAAATCTTCCAAACCTAAATCCTTTCACTGCAAATGTGTGTGTCAGTGAGAGAGTGTGTGTGTGTGTAGGCTTCTTGCCTGAGAGTGTGTTTCCTTGAGTATATAAAAAGTGTCTGGCTGTCTGTGCACACCTGTCTGTGAGTGCCAGTTCGTCTCTCTCCTGCACCCACCTGGCAGCCTGCTGTCTGAAGAGCACGGGGCTAAAGATCTCCCCCAGGGCGCGGGAGCTGAGCAGGTTCTTGGGCGCGTTGTGGCACACCCGGGACCAGTGGCGCAGCAGGCAGTGGAAGGTGAGCCAGTACTGGGCTGGCAGGCTGGGTGTGCTGGCGATGCGACGCAGCAGCTGGGCACACTCCTTGGGGCTCTGCACCTCTGTGGGACCAAAACACACACAGGTGTCAGAGAGGGAGGTATGTCATACATACACATGTTTCTATGTGCTAACACTTACGCAGGCTAAGCACAAATTCATTGATAGAGATCACAGAGGGAGATATACACATTGCATTGCCACACATGTATGACTTTGAATGTGTGCTGCAGGCTACGCACTATCAAAACCCTTCAAAAATCTCCCACAGTTAAAGCTACAGAGGTGCTAGCAGACTTCCCTTCGACCAATGGGGTGGCAGAAAAAGGAGCCCTGTGCTCAGTAATCGGGTTAGACAACCGCATTGAGATTGTGTGTGCTCAACAATGAGTGGAGTGCAAGGTACAGGTGATTGGCTAGCACTGAGATAAACTTGTATAAGTTAACAACAGAGATCCTGTTTCTGGCCATGTGACAAAAAGATTACTCTGAGATATCTCTGTCTTATGTTCTTCCGTGCTAAAGCAAACCTGCTGTGTCTGTGTGTGTGCGCGTGTGTGTGTGTGTGTGTGTGTGTGTGTGTGTGTGTGTGTGTGTGTGTGTGTGTGTGTGTGTGTGTGTGTGTGTGTGTGGATATTGACACTAGCTCTAGGTACTGTGGGTTCCCTCTCCAAGGTACAGAGTGTTCAGCAGCCCGGCCAGTGGTAGATTAGGTTTGGACTGCTGCTGTAGGCCAATAATTAACTAGACACCGTATCTTTGGGTTGAGGCACGTTCCACTGAAAGTGATTGCTGAGAGCAACAAACAAATTGAATGAACAGCAACCTCTAACCGACATGCTGATTTGGACATGACCCATTTTCTAGTAGTACATTGACATTAAGGAAACAGTAGGTGCTATAGAATATTGGTTATGTGATTGTGTGTACATCATGTGGTGTACTCTGATGAGTGTATGGCAGTGTTACAGTCACAGTGTGTGTGTGTGAGTACCTTGGGCGGTGTGGACCAGCTGAGTGTAGATGGCCGGTGGTATGACAGGCTGGGGAAGATCCTGCAGGTACCGACGTAGACCGTCACACAGCATCTGCAGGTCCATCTGGTCCAGGTCTGCTGACGGAGGATCTGAATAGAACCACACACCATTACCTCAAAGTCAAACTGTTTTGGCCCAAACAAATTGCACACAAAGTCAAATAACATTGAATTTGGGTGGATATACATTCGAAAAGTATTCAGACCCCTTGACTTTTCCACATTTTGTGGAACCCATAATGACAGGTTTAGTAATGTTTGCAAAAAATGTATACCTTATTTACATAATTATTCAGACCCTTTGCTATGCGACTCGAAATTGAGCTCAGGTGCATCCTGTTTCCAGTGATCATCCAGGTGTTTCTACAACTTGGTAGTACACCTGTGGTAAATTCAATTGATTGGACATGATTTGCAAAGGCACACACATGTCTATATAAAAGTTTGCACAGTTGACGGTGCATGTCAGATCAAACACCAAGCCATGAGGTCGAAGGAATTGTCCATAGAGCTCCGAGACAGGATTGTGTCGAGAGACAGATCTGGAGGAGGGTACCAAAACATTTCTGCAGTATTTAAGGTCCCCAAGAACACAGTGGCCTCCATCATTCTTAAATGGAAGAAGTTATGAACCACCAAGACTCTTCCAAGACCTTGACCAAGAACCCGATGGTCACTGACAGAGCTCTAGAGTTCCTCTGTGGAGATGGGGGAACCTTCCAGTAGGACAACCATCTCTGCAGCACTCCACCAATCAGGCCTTTGTGGTAGAGTGGCCAGATGGAAGCCACTCCCCACTAAAAAGGCACATGACAGCCCGCTTGGAGTTTGCCAAAAGGGACACAAAGGACTCTCAGACCATGAGAAACAAGATTCTCTGGTATGATGAAACCAAGATTGAACTCTGACCTGAATGTGTCCACTCAACACCTGGCCAATACCATCCCTACGGTGAAACATCGTGGTGGCAGCATCATGCAGTGGGGATGTTTTTCGGCGGCAGGGACTGGGAGACTAGTCAGGATCAAGGGAAAAATGAATGGCGCAAAGTACAGAGATCCTTGATCAAAACCTGCGCTAGAGCGCTCAGAACCTTAGACTGTGGCGAAGGTTCACCTTCCAACAGGACAGCGACCCTAAGCACACAGCCAAGACTACGCATGATTGGCTTCGGGACAAGTATCTGAATGTCCTTGAGTGGCCTAGCCAGAGCCGATCAAACATCTCTGGAGAGACATGAAAATAGCTGTGCAGCGACACTCCCCTTCCAGCCGGACAGACCTTGAGAGGATCTGCAGAGAAGAATGGGAGAAAATCCCCAAATACAGGCCATGCTTGTAGCGCCATACCCAAGAAGACTGCCAAAGGTGTTTCAACAAAGTACTGAGTAAAGGGTCTAAATACTTAATTAAAATGTGCTATTTCTAAAAAACTTTTTGCTTTGTCATTGAGGTAGGTGTGTAGATTTATGAGGAAAAAAACAATTTAATACATTTTAGAATAAGGCTGTAACATAACAAAATGTGGAAAAAGTCAAGGGGTCTGAATACTTTGCGAATGCACTGTAAGTGATAAACATGAATTCTGCTCACCAGTGTCAAAGCACTGTCTAACATCCAGTCCACCATCGGCTGTGAAGGTCCTGTACAGCGTTGGGTTGTCCAGACCTACACAGAATCAAGCAGCACATGATAAGCCACTAGCTTAGATGCAACTACTTAAATGACTAGAAAGTCATAAAATCACTATAAAAAGGCCTTCCGATTTATTTAAGTATAAAAAAATTCAGAGAATAAAGTGCACTACAAGCTACCAGACCTAGTCTCAGGGAGGTTAACTCTGAAGATCCCTTCGATCTCCACTGAGTTAGGTAAACCTGCTTTTAGTTTCTTTGCATCTTACTTGTGGAATATCCTCCCAAACTCTCTCAAATTGGATATTATGATGCCTCTGGAGAGCTACCCTTTAGGTTTTTGCTCTAACCCCAGTTGTAACTAACGTGATTCATCTTATCAACCAGCTAAGTGTGGAAATCAGGAGCACTAGATTAATAGGGTTGGAGCGAAAATCTACCGGGATGGTAGCTCTCTAGGAACAGGGTTAGAAAGCCCTACTCTAGGGCAATTCAGACAGCTGATTAATTACTTTGAATGTGTTTTGTTTTCTATGATTGTGTTTTGTATCACTGTTCTGCTTTTCATAGTGTATAGATTTTGGAATATTATTGTAATTACAGGGCTCTTCAGACCAAAGAGACCTTTATCTCAGCATGACTTCTTGTCAAAATAAAGGTTACATAAATAATTACATAAGTAACTGAAACCATGGTGACACACGAGGGGTGGATCTTCTAGAATGTAAATCTAGGAAATGTTTAGATGACCAGTGTGGATGTGTGCCAATCCATTGTGTACAGGCCAGTGCACCTTTCTTCTCGATGGCCTCCAGCAGCTTGGCCAGCATGGGAGGAGCTGTCTCTGGGAGCGCAAACTGCTCTGTCAGGTCCAGGAGGGCGGAGCCTGGAAGACGAGAAGAGAGGAATAGCGGTTCAGTAGGTCATTTCCACTTAAAAAAGGTAGTTTTAGGATTCAATCGCTAACAATTATGGAGGCTAACAAAGAGTGAGAGAGGAAAGGGGATAAGTCGTTGAGGGGTAATTTTTTTTCAACATTTCAGGAAGTGCATTGAAATGCAGTATATTAACTGAAAATTGCCCGATCCTGGTTTAACCAAGCCCTGGATGGTTATAGGCAACAGAGTCAATTCCTCCAACCCTGTCTAACACGACACAATTTTGGGCCTCCACTTCAATCCCACCACCATGGTCTCCACCCACACCCCTCGCCCTCAGGCAGCCTATTAATATATCAATCCCACGTTGCAATGCATTCACATGGTACGCCTTTTAAAAATGGTCAGGAAGGGAGATTTGGGACTGGAGCGCTACTTCAAAAGGTATTGCAGACACCAGACCAAAGGACCGATGGAGAGACAAAAAGGCAACTGTGCACAACCGAACGATTCAGGTCGGAGAGGTGCCGAGCAGTAGGATACCATGAAGGTAGCGTTGGGGTGGACCAAGGGGCTAAGCAAACACCATGTGATATGCATGAGGCAAGCCAGGTCTGAGGCTTTGCCCCCACCCCACTTTTTTCATTAGATCTTAGCATCCAGGTGTGGACATGAAAGGGTATGTGGGCTGGCACCAATTTTATTTGGATTTGCAAAAAGGTTATTTTGAAAGAGCACCTTTCTGAAAGGGCCAACTGTTTGAGTATTTCAGTCTGCAGCTTCAAACGCAGACAACCATGAATGGAGCCCCTTTCACGGTTTCCCTTTATTTCACTAATTAAGAGATGTATTTATTTATGTTAGATGCTCTACATCTCAGAAGATTTCAAAGGGTTCCAATATTAAGGCAATGTAGTAGCATTGCCTACATGTGTATTTATCCTATTGTTTTTAACAAACAAATGTAAATTCTTTTGCTCTACCCTTTTTTGTCAACTGGCACAAAACCAGGCATCTAGAGTAGCCATCTACACATAAACACTGGTCTTTAGCCTGGAAATGTTCTCTCGCCCATGAGATTATTATTTTGCTTGCCTAAATAATGATCTGCCATATTTTAACGTTATGTCCTTGTTAGCGCACCAAACGCTGTGGATAACGCTGTCCGGTTGTATGTGAACCAACTGGATTAGCAGGGAGAAAGACCTTCAGCCACTTAACACGCTAAACCCTGTGTAGGCTAAAGAGACAACCGTCATCTGGAAGACACAGTGTGGACCGCACCACACAGACCAGAAAGCGAGTCGTTTTCTCAGAAGCAATGAACTTTGAGGTACTGGAACAGCAACATTTCCCCAAATAGAGAGCTAGGCATCCAGTGCCACCTCTGCATGACTTGGAAGTGTAACCTTCCTACCCAGACAGACATCCTACACTGCTGTCCCTCTACTGCCAAAGCCCTGCCTGCATTGGCCTCCCGCTTCTGGGAAACTCACTTCACAACCTGGGGCTAAATTTACACCTGGCCTCAGTGCTGCTAAAAGTAAATATGCAGAACAACAAGCCTAGCTAGACCTAGATACAATCATCATGTTCTATTTTTTTCAACTTAACTTCAATCACATTCTAGCATTCCTAGATGATAGATAAGACTGCATTTACCATTGTGATAACTATAGTAAGATACATTGTGCTCTTAAAAGTGAAATGCTACCTCTGTGTGCTCATCTGTACAGAGACACACACTGATTTTAGTATCAGAGTTTTGAGTAGACCTATATCAGCTTTCACAATATTATTTTCTACGATATCATATACATAGATACTATGACTCTAAGTAACAGGGGGGAAAAAAAGATTGGTTGGTGGATATTCCCTCAAACCGCAGTACTATTCAAAGTGTCCTGTATCTGGGACTGTGTATATTTACTCTATCCATAGCAGCCCTGTGAGTGAAACAGGGAGGGGGAAGATAAAGTTGTTTCTCAGTACCATCTGCGCGACCTGATAGTTCCAATGCCGACGGGCCGGTGTCGAGTGACACAGAAAATGACAAATGTTTGGGCCGATCAGTTGGTGATTTCCATGAGGCACTGCCACGAGACCAAGAAACAGAGCAGAAGGGATCTAATGAAGGCAGAGGTGCAGCAAGAGAGAGAGAGCGAGGGGCAGTGAACGAGCGAGAGAGAGAGTGAGGGGCAGTGAACGAGAGAGAGAGTGAGGGGCGGCGAGCAAGCGAGAGGGCGCAGAGAAGGAGTCGGCCACAGAGAAGAACTTGGTAGCAGGCCACATCGATGGAACTGTGTTATCCTCAAAGCTGGAAAAAAAGGTGTTGAGCTTGTCCAGAAGCAAGATGCCGGTGTCCGCAATGTGGCTGGTTTTCCCTTTGTAGTCCATGATTGTCTGTAGACTCTGCCACATACATCTTGTGTCTGCCGTTGAATTGCGACTTCACTTTGTCTCTGTACTGGCGTTTTTTCCTGTTTGATTGCCTTATCAGAGAATAACTACACTTTTTGTATTCGGCCATATTCCCAGTCACCTTGCCATGGTTTAACGCGGTGGTTCCTTCTTTCAGTTTTGCGCGATTGCTAAAACATCTATCCACAGTTTCTGGTCTGGGTTGGTTTTAATAGTCAGAGTGGGTACACGATCTCCTGTACACCTCCTGATTAACTCAGTCAACGTATCTGTGTATTTGTCAACGTTATTCTCAGAGGCTTCCCGGAACATATCCCAGTCAGTGTGATTAAAACAATCTTGAAGCCTGGATTCTGATTGGTCAGACCAGCGTTGAATAGACCTTAGGTAGAAACTCAAACAGGAAGTACCCGTGCTATAGGAAGGGAGGAGCAAAATAGAGTCATGATCAGATTTGCCTAAGGGAGGGCGGGGGGCTTGTAGGCATTTCGAAATGTTGAGTAGCAGCAGTCCAATGTTATTCCAAAGCGAGTACCACAGTCAACGTGTTGGTAGAACTTCCATAGCATTTTCCTCCAATTTGCTTTGTTAAAATCCACAGCAACAATAAATGCATCCTCATGATATGTGGTTTCCAGTGTGTATAAAGTCCAGTGTAGTTGAGGGCAGTCGTGGTATTGGCTTGGGGGGGAAAATACACGGCTGTGACTATAACCAAAGATAATTCTCTTGGGAGGTAATGCGGTCAGCATTTGATTGCGAGGTATTCTAGGTCGGGTAAACAAAATGATTTGAGTGTTTGCATGTTATTACAATCACACCATGAGTAGTTAATCATGAAACATACACCCCCACCTTTCATATTCCCAGAGAATTCATTATTTCTGTCTAAGCTATGTACTGAGAACCCAGCTGGCTGTATGGACAGGGACAGTATATCCCGACAGAGCCACGTTTCTGTGAAACAGTGTATGGTACAATCCCTGATGTTTCTCTGGAAGTAGATCCTCGTCCTGAACTAATCTACTTTATTATCCAGAAACTGAACATTAGCGAGTAATATACCCGAAGCGGTGGATGGTGTGCACGCCTCCTGAGTCAGACTAGAAGTCCACTCCGAAAACATCTCTGCCGGAGGTAATTTGGAGCAGCCTCTGGAATAAGTAAAATTGCCCTGGGGGGTACAAACAAAGGATCCAATTCTGGATAGTCGTATTCCTGGTCGTAATGCTGATGAGTTACCGCCACTCTGATATCCAAAAGTTATTACCGGCTGTATGTATATCTGTTGGCACCATTAAGTCCAACTGGACTAGAACAGGGGATCCCAAACTTTTTACACTTGGTGGACTCCCTTCCAGCATTGGGGAACATCGCGAGAGAGGGGCGGCGAGCGAGAGTGCGCGAAAGAGAGAGAGGGGCGGCGAGCGAGAGTGCACAAGAAAGAGAGAGGGGCGGCAAGAGAGAGGGGCGGCGAGAGAGGGGCAGCAGAGAGCGAGGGGCAACGAGAGAGAGAACCAGATAGACTGGTTTATCCATTTCACTTGCTTTCGTTCCTTTGCTCTGCAAAGAGCGAACAAAGAATGCAAACATACAGGTACGGTTAGTCCTTCTGCAACTTTCAGCGCCGTCTCTCCCACAGTTGAAAAAATTATAACATTATTCTATGCCTGCATTATTATTATTTGCAGGATTCCTCATAATATCCCAGAAGGCATCAGCTCAGTCAGCCAGTCAGTCAACCACAGGTTGAGGAAGTCAACGCAGCTGCCACTGGTGCTGTGGTGCGGCAGGCATCGGCGGAGGGAACACTCTCTCCCCAGTTCAAACGGTACCTGTAAACTCCAGTAACGGCTGTGGCCAGGCCAGGGCATGGAACACCAAAAACAGACTAAAGATAGCTCACACCTCTATTAAATGTAAGGTCCCGGTCATGTAACCAGCATTTTCATAGGTTCTAGTATTTATTTTCTTCTGGGAGGAGGTTCTGTGGAAAAAGTGTGACTGAAAACTGATGACCAGTAGAGCAGCCATAGTGTTCGATGTGTGACTTGAGTCCATTTAGTTCAAGGGGCAAATGGGTATAAAAAAATCTGTCCTCAGCAGTTGACACTTTGTTGAAACAATATTTATTTCTCAGGTCAGTGTGGCTTTTTCCTACTTTAGCATGCAGTGTATTGCATGTGAAATAGGCTATAAAACATGGAGACGCCTTGAGTTTGGACACATGAAATGGGACTGCAGGCATGAGAAAAGTGAGACTACGTCTCCCCCTGCAGAGAGGAAATAGCAACGCATGCACCTCACAGAACCAATGAATAGCCTGTTGCTACACTGGCAGAAAAAAATCCAAGATAAAAAAATATGAATTGGTGCTTTGTGCAAAATAATTGGTTCAACTGAAGGTCTATAATAAACCAGTATCATAATGTACAATTTCAAGACTCACCATTACAGATTCCACCAAGACATTAGACAAATAATGACGACAACCATTAACATCCAGGCCGCTATTTGAACAAAAACAAAACTTTTGTTTGTTTTAGGCCTACATCAATTGATTCAATCAATAAAGTCCAAAGCATTCCCATTATTAGATATAAGAACCAAACTTCATCTACCTTTGTTTAGCCATTATGAAAAACTACTACAGTACAGAAGGGGGAGGTGTCTGCAGTCTTGATAAACAGATATAGCTAGTGTGATAGATCCATATCACAGTTAGGGTTGCAAACTTTACGGTAAATTTCTGTAATTTTCCCAGAAATTTTCCATGAGAAGTTAAGCCCTGGAATTTGGGGAATTTTGCTTAAATTCATTTTTTGTTGTTGTTGCTTATAACAGTGAACAATTTTTTGTGGGATACACAAGGCAATTCTAGGTCTTGTGGCATATTTGGTTAAACGATCCCCAATTCAATGGAATTGAAACATCTGCATGTACAGTGCACTCTTCCATCCCATGTACAGATGATTCTCAAGATCTTTCACACTAATGAGATGCTATTGAGCCCACACTATGAAACTGTCTGAGCCAAGGACTACATGCTTTCTGGTAAGTTTTGATTACAGTACTGGGTGGGATGAATATATTTTTTGTTAATTATGGCTGCATCCCTTGTTCTCAATTTCCACCTGAAGACATACCCTAATCTAACTGCCTGTATATGCATATTTTTGGTATCATTTGAATGGAAACATTCTGAATTTTGAGGAAATGTTAATTGAATGTAGGAGAATATAACACAGTAGATCTGGTGGAAGAAAAGAGAAAGAAAGAGCATACGTTTTCTGTTTTTTATTGTTGTAGCATCATCTTTCACATGTACTAGAATAGCCACAGTCAGATAGGATGCTGGGGATAATTTTGATGGATAACACAAGAGGGCAAATGTAGGTGTGCAAGGTTTCAGACGGATAACTTCAGAAATGGGTGAGCTACATGACATTTAGCATGAAGTCACCCAGGTGTCCCACACAAGTTGCCCAAATGTACCCAAGTGGCCGAATTGGTGAAATGACCTATAACTATATACAACATATCAAAAAGCAATTCTAACACACACACACACACACACACACACACACACACACACACACACACACACACACACACACACACACACACACACAATATTATTTATTTATTTATTTTTATTAGAATTATTTTTTTTAAACAGTACACCCTTTGGAAGTCCTCTACACAATATTTTGCTGCCTGTGCCATGTCCCATAGCAGTCTCTTTCTGATGTAAAGCAGAGACAAACTGAACAAGTGGTGCAGGTCATGCGACACAGAACACAACGACGCCTCCATGCTGTGCCCTTTTGGCCCTGAGGCACAGTCATGCCTGCGGTAATGAACTGTGGCATATGAACACCACTGGAGGCAGGAGTAGAGGGGGCAGAGGTAGAGCGGGCAGCTTGGCAAAGGAGGCTCAAAGTCTGAGTCGCTATCACTGTGAAAGAAAACATTTAAAATATATTTGTAATGTATGAGCCTTTTATCATCACATAAAATGAACAGATATGTATTGTATAGAGCAGAGGGAACAGTCACTAATGTGAAGTGCTGTTCCATTCAACTCCGGCCATTGTTGTGGGCCTGCCCTCCTGGCTATTTCATATGGAAATGGAGAGGAGTAGCAGAGGCAGTGGTGTGTGTGTGTGTGTGTGTGTGTGTGTGTGTGTGTGTGTGTGTGTGTGAGTGTGTGTGTGTGTGTGTGTGTGTGTGTGTGTGTGTGTGTGTGTGTGTGTGTGTGTGTGTGTGTGTGTTGCTGTTCTACTCCATATTTGATGTGTACCTATGATAAAAATTACAGGCCTCTCATCTTTTTAAGTGGGAGAACTTGCACAATTGGTGGCTGACTAAATACTTTTTTGCCCCACTGTATATATCTCACATGGAAAATATATATACACACATATACAACACATTTCATTGCAAATATATATATATATATTTCATAAAACAGCATTAGCACTTACCCGTCCAGAAGTATGTCCTGTCCTTGCAGAAACAGCTCCTCAGCTCCTGTTTGAATCATAACACTCAAAGATTCCTCATACAAAAAAAAAATCTGTCCCACTTTCTCGATCAATCTATTCTATAATCTGGTACAAATCTGTATACTATGACTTCGCTTTTCCTGATTTATTCGCCATGATGTCTTCAATGAAATCGTTGAAAATACAAACTTTCCAAAATACTGCTGTGCGTAACAAGCATCACATTAACTCCTCTGATAGTCAAGGCGAGAATGGAGTTCATTACGCATGCATTTACAAACAAGGAATGGTAGTCCAACCCAAAACCATTACATACTGGCGTTTACCTCAGCTCATTGGCTATCTACCCAGCTACATTTCAAGAAGATCAGTGGTCATTGGGCAGAAATACAGTCAATCAACGAAGCTTTGCTAAAATTATTGGTGCGCAAGGTAGTCATTGCTCGTTGTCTTCAAATCAGTTCACTTCGGTCAATACTCCCCGCAAAAAAAAACAATGACGTTTGGCTGTGTTGCAAAAATCCAGAGGAATGCACTGAAACCAACCATGACTAGATAAACGATGGTTTACCGTGTGTAATTACGTCGAATGCCCCGTAAAAAATTGATAGAGATGGAATTCACAGCACAAACTGGTTACAAAATGTTTCGATTTAGGCTATAAAAATTGATTTTATCAAAGAAAACAGCACTTCATTTGATCATTGGGACCCTCAGGAAGAGAAATAAGAGCAAGATATAAGAATGTAAGTCATAATTTCACCTTCAGATGTGAATGTGTAAAAACTGTCATGGCGGAAAATGTTTTTGCTGTTGATTGCCCTTCTCAAAACAAAAGCATGGTATTTGTTCTCTGTAATAGCCATTTTAAATCGGAAAACGTAGTTTGATTACCAAGATGCTAATCTTTCGAAGAATGTAAGACACTTGCATTCAATGTTACGACGTTGTATTTTTAGTTGTCACTCTGAAATTTCCCCTGATGTTGATCCCTGTACGGGGATCGCAGCCATAAGAGGATGTATTAACCTCTAGTAATTAGTAGCCTACAGCAAAGTGTGTTTAAATCATTTCTAACTTGTTAACAATTTCTGCTAGTTATTTTTTGCTACCATGTGGGTTTTAGCTTGCTTGAGAGCCTGCTAACTGAGGAGTGTTAATTCACCTATTTCCATACATATTTCATTTTAAAACATTTCTTACAAAGGAGTTGTTTAATCTAACTGCTTAACCATCTATACATGGAATTGTATTTAGGGTTTTTTACTCATTTTTTTCTAATCTATACAGGAAAATGCCACGGGCACTATCTGATGTGTGGAGACATTACACTGCAGCTAATGTAGAAGGAAAAGTTGGGTAAATTTGTAAATACCATGCCAAATCATGATGAATCAGACACCTTATCAATATCAATAGCTCATGGTTCTCCTGGAATCATAAGTAGTCAGAGGAACGTAGTCAGAGAAATGCTGATGAATGTCTTGCTCGAGCTGTGTATGCAACTGGTTCAACTCTGATGCTCACATGCAATGTGTATTTGAAGAGATTTCTGAATGTCCTTCGCACAGCATACACCCCTCCAACCAGACATGTTTTGTCTACTCATTTGCTGGATGCAGAGTTCAACAGAGTTCAAGTGAAGGTCAAGCAAATCATAGAGAAAGCAGACCGTATTGCAATCATCGCTGGTGGTTGGTTGAATGTTCGTGAGCAAGGAATAATTAACTACATCATCTTCACCACTCAACCAGTATTCCACGAGAGCACAGACACAAGGGATAACAGACACACCGGTCTCTACATTGCAGATGAGCTGAAGGCAGTCATCAATGACCTTGGACCACAGAAGGTATTTGCACTGGTGACAGACAATTCTGCGAACATGAAGGCTGCTTGTTCTAAAGTAGGGAAGTCCTACCCTCACATCACAACCATTGGCTGTGCTGCTCATACATTGAATCTGCTCCTCAAGGACATCATGTCACTGAAAACAATGGATACACTCTACAAGAGAGCCAAGGAAATGGTTAGGTATGTGAAGGGTCATCAAGTTATAGCAGCAATCTACCTCACCAAGCAAAGTGAGAAGAATAAGAGCACCACATTGAAGCTGCCCAGCGGTCATCATGTTTGACAGTCTCTTGGAGGGGAAGGAGTCTCTCCAAGAAATGGCCATATCACAGTCTGCCAATATGGACAACCCCATCAAGAGGATCCTCCTGGATGATGTATTGTGGTAGAGTGGTAAGCAGCCTGAAACCTATAGCAGTAGCCATTGCACGGATTGAGGGAGACAATGCCATCCTGTCCGATGTTCAGACTCTGCTTGCAGTGGAAAGAGAAGAAATCCCTACTGTCCTGCCCACTTCACTGTTGCCCCAAGCAGAGGAAACTGCAGTTCTGAAATACATCAAAAAGGGTGAAGACTTCTGCCTGAAGCCCATGCACACCACAGCGTACATGTAGGACCCCAAGTATGCTGGCAAGAGCATCCTGTCTGGTGCAGAGATCAACAAGACCTATGGTGTCATCACTACCGTGTCTCGCCAACGTGGCAAGGTTCTTGGCTGTATAGCGAAGTAAACTTCCAAGCAAGGGCTTTGGGATGAAGATGCAATAGCAATATGGCAGTTGTGCCAACATCTCATCAGCCACCTGGTGGAAGGGACTTTGTGGATCTGAGGCTATTTCCCCTGTTGCCTCCATCATCCTCCAAATCACACCAACATTAGCCGCCTCAGAGCGCAACTGGTCCTTGTTTGGGAACACACACACATACCAAAGCACGCAACAGGCTGACCAATACAAGGGTTGAAAAATTGGTGGCAATCCCGGCAAATTTGAGGCTTTTTGAGCCTGACAACGAGCAGACCTCAACAAGGTTGGAAAGTGACAGTGAAGATGAGGCCCCAGAGTCCGATGGACATCGAGGAGGTCCAGGGAGAAGACATGGAAGCCTGAGAGGAAGACAACCAAAGTTTTAGTTTGTAGACTATCATTTTACAAATGTATGTTGAAAACATTTTTGGGGAGATGCGATGGATCATTGGGGATCATTCAATATGGCCCTTTCTTTTGTTGTTTAGTGAAATCATCCCATGTGAAGAATGAAATCATTTAAAGTTCAATTCGTAACTAAATTGTTTTGTTTTTTAAAATATCTTTTGCAAGGATTTAATCATTTGCAATTATGTCTTATGTCTACGATAAGGTTTATGTTTGTCTCCATATGATATAGTAAATAAAATAAAAAAAGAAATGCCCCTTTTTCAGGACCATGTCTTTCAAGATGATTTGTAAAAATCCAAATAACTTCAACCATTTACAATGAAGATCTGTGAACTTTTATGGGATAGGGGGCAGCATTTTCACTTTGGATGAATTGCGTGCCCATAGTTAACTGCCACCTACTCTGTCCAAGATGCTTATTATTATTACTGTTGGATATAAAAAAAACTGAAGTTTCTAAAACTGTTTGAATTATGTCGGAGTATAACAGAACTCATATGGCAGGCAAACTTCCAAACAGGAAGTGGAAATTCTGGGGCTGGTTGATTTTCAACTCAATCGCCTATTCACATTCCAGTAAGATATGGATCTGTTCTCACTTCCTAAGCCTTCCACTAGATGTCAACAGTCAGTAGATTGTGGATTGAAGCCTCCTAGTGTGATGTGGGGCCGGAAGGCAGCTATTTGAGTCAGTGATCTGGCAGAATGCCCGTTCCTGGTCAGGCACATTTCTCATGATATCACCATGTGTTCCATTACTCTGTAGACAAAAACTAATGCTCCGGTTGGAACGTTATTGGATATATATGATAACAACATCTTGAAGATTGATTCTCTACTTAATTTGACCAGTTTATTCGACCTGGAATATAACTTTTTGAAGTTTTCGTCCGAGTTCGCCTGGACTGGCATGTGAACTAAAGAAAAAGTAGCTAATTGGACACTAGTAATGGACATTATCGAACAAAACGATTTATTGCGGAACTAGGATTCCTGGCACTGCATTCTGATGAAAGATCATCAAAGGGAATAAATTATGATGTAATTTCGTATTTCTGTTGACTCCAACATGGCGGAGAAATGTTATGTACCTCTGAGCGCCGTCTCCGATTATTGCATAGTATGCTTTTTCCGTAAAGTTTTTAAAAAATCTGACAGCGGTTGCATTAAGAACAAGTGTATCTTTAATCATATGTAAAACATGTATCTTTCATCAAAGTTTATGATGAGGATTTCTGTAATATGACATGGCTCTCTGTAATTACTCCGGATATTTTGGAGGCATTTCTGAACATGGCGCCAATGTAAACCGAGATTTGTGAATATAAATATGCACATTATCGAAGAAAACAAATGTATTGTGTAACATGATGTCCTAAGAGTGTCATCTGATGAAGATTATCAAAGGTTAGCGATTCATTTTATCTTTATTTCTGCTTTTGTGACTCTTTGGCTGGGAAAAATGACTTTTATTTGGTGGTGATCTAACATAAATATGTTGTGTTTGCTGTAAAACGTTTTTTTATTCTTTAAAAAAAATCAGACACAATGGGTAGATTAACAAGATGTTTATCTTTCATTTGCTGTATTGAACTTGTTAATGTGTGAAAATATTTTTGAATATCCCACGATGCCTTTTCAGTGGAATTTTGGGGGGGTGAACCTGTGTGCTAGACAGGTTAATTGACCAAAAACTTGATCAATGGACCATAAACAATTAATGAACATGCACCTGTGGAACGGTCGTTAAGAAACTAACAGCTTACAGCGGGTAGGCGATTAAGGTCACAGTTATGAAAACTTAGGATGCAAAAGAGGCCGTTCTACCGACTGAAAAACACCAAAAGAAAGATGCCAAGGGTCCCTGCTCATCTGCGTGAACGTGCCTTAGGCATGCTGCAAGGAGGCATGAGGACTGCAGATGTGGCCAGGGCAATAAATTGCAATGTCCGTGCTGTGAGACACCTAAGACAGCGCTACAGGGAGACAGGACGGACAGCTGATTGTCCTCGGAGCGGCAGACCACGTATAACAACACCTGCACAGGATTGGTACATCCGATCATCAGACCTGGGGGACAGGTACAGGATGGCAACAACTGCCCGAGTTAAACCAGGAACGCACAATCCCTCCATCAGTGCTCCGACTGATGGAGGCTAAGAGAGGCTGGACTGAGGGCTTGTATGCCTGTTGTAAGGCAGGTCCTCACCAGACATCACAAGCAACAACGTCAACAGTGGGCACAAACCCACTGTTGCTGGACCAGACAGGACTGTCAAAAAGTGCTCTTCACTGACAAGTCGTGGTTTTGTCCCACCAGGGGTGATGGTCAGATTCATTTGAAGGAATGAGCGTTACACCGAGGCCTGTACTCTGGAGCAGGATCGATTTGGAAGTGGAGGGTCCGTCATGGTCTGGGGCAGTATGTCACAGCATCATCAGACTCCCTGCAATGGCAACAAGCTCAATATCAATGCTGTGCGTTACAGGGAAGACATCCTCCTCCCTCATGTGGTACCCTTCCTGCAGGCTCATCCTGACCCTCCAGCATGACAATGCCACCAGCCATACTGCTCATTCTGTGCATGATTTCCTGCGAGACAGGAATGTCAGTGGCCTGCCATGGCCAGCGAAGAGCCCGGATCTCAATCCCATTGAGCACGTCTGGGACCTGTTGGATCGGAAGGTGAGGGCTAGGGCCATTCCCCCCAGAAATGTCTTGGAACTTGCAGGTGCCTTGGTGGAAGAGTGGGGTAACATCTCATTGCAAGATCTGGCAAATCTGGTGCAGTCCATGAGGAGATGCACTGCAGTACTTAATGCAGATGGTGGCCACACCAGATACCGACTGACTGATTTTGACCCCCCTTTGTTCAGAGACACATTATTCAATTTCTATTAGTCACATTATTCAATTTCTATTAGTCACATGTCCCCCTCTCTCGCTCTCCCACTGTCTAATCCTGCTCACAGACATGCTTCGCCTCCAGTAATAAGATTTGCCAATTCAGACTCCAGTCTCTGGAGGCGATCAAGTAATGAAACTCACATGTGTGCACTCTCATGCACACAGGCCCATAAAAACAGGCCTTTTACTGGAATGCTGCCAGGCCAAGAGCAGTTTGGTGGAGGTTTTAAAAAGATAAATCAAATTACAATGTGGATAGGTTTGATTGTTGCCCTCAAATTAAGTTCAGTGTGGTTTGTGCTTTGGTGTGATCAGCTCTAATTTGATGGCCTGATATGCACTTAGCACATAGGGGGAAATCCCAAGGAGTGTAAAGTCTAGATGCAGAATAATCATACAAAACCCTATAGGTGTTACTTTCACATTCTTTTCGACTTTAATACTTGTCATTATACTGGTCTACTACATTAGTAGCATAAACCAACAAACAAAATATCACATCTTCAAAATAAAAATGGGGGGATCAAATGTGTAAAGTAGTCAACTACAGCACCAGCAGCACAGATGTCCAAACACAGTGTGTGAAACAGTCGCCATTCAGTTCCCTTTCACCGTGCATCCATTTGTCCTGCCGGCATTGTGCCCCAAGTTAATGCAATCAGCACTTAGTACAATTCTACTGATTCATCACAACGCCACAAATCAGTGCAGTCTGTTTGCCCCCCTCCACCAAAGGAGCGCCATTACCACCCCGACTACACTATACCACAGCTGCCTTCAGCTCTATTGAGTTCCCACCACATCAGAGTAAACTGTTCCAGCGGGCACATTGTAACGACCTGAATTGTGAGTTAGTTGAGTCTTTGACTTTAGAGGGGGTATGGCCATCTATCGTAGGCTCCATATAATAAAAGGCATATTTGAACATGGAGCAACCCACCTGCCTACCACCCCAACCACTCCATGCCTGGTTTTAGAAAGTGTGCATTCTTTATAGAACGAGGCAACAATTCTCCTTCAGAAAAACAGCTCAATACAGCAATGCTCTTTGCCAGAGCACTAATTTGGCCACGAAAATAAGATTTCTACATGATCTAAATTGCTAGCTAAGCAGGCAGAGTGTACTTATTCACTCTCCTCATTCTCTCCCTCTTATGCCCGAGCTTCTCTTTAGTACAGCTACAGATGGGGCTAACTTTATTACCGTTTTACTCTTAGCGGCTGGATACAAAACCCCCCTTCCCTCTCCTACATGCTAACTATCCTCTCTACGTTAATACTGTACAGGCGTCGTTATCTCAGAGTAAAGCACCCCCTCTCATTCTCTCGCACTTTCCCTTTTTTTATGTCTGAGTCACAAACTGTCGCTTTAGCCTGCTGCACTACTACATCATGCACATTCACATGTATAAAAGCACGACCAACTACACAGTTCCAAAACAGCTACCACAGCATTCTAGCTAAGAAAAGGCATGAGTTTGCGCTTAGAAATAGGCTGATAAAATGCAGTCTTAGAGAAAAGGTGACTTACATCTGATAAGCATGCATGTCAAAAAAAGGTGTTTGGAAATAAATTCACAGTAACCGAGTGATTCTGAGACTCCGATTTTTCACTTGAAAGTGTCAAAAATTGCAGGACTATGAAACAGCTGTGAATTGAGCCACATGTATTGTCAACCTGTGTGTATTGCACACTATTCCAAAGGAAAAATAACACTGCGTGGATATTTTGGAATATTCTGGGAAAAAATATCTTGGTATTGAGTAGACTGATACCCCATTTCATTGATCCCCAATCCTTAGGTAAAGCTGTACAGTGCAATATGATTGTCAACACACAAAATAGGCTGACTGTGTGAAATCACCTCCCCTGTCACAGTCCCGCGATAAGAGCTACAGCGCTAATATTTGCATAAACTCTTCACAGTTGTGTTCTGTGGGTGTCACCGAGTAGACTGATACACCATTTCATTGACTCACATTCCAACCTTGTTTGACATTATCTACTCTAAATATGGCATGATTCCACCAATTGTAACCTTCTGCATCACTTTCAAAGAAGTAATTTTATTTAAGGCAACCCGCAAATTCCACTATTGTGCCAAATCCTTATTGTGACTAGCTTCACAACACATAACCCGGTCCGGTCGAGCCTCACTAGCCAGATGAAACTAGCTGGCTGCTTATAACGATAGCTTTATCGGCAACAGTGTTAACCTCTCTAGGGTATGTGGGACACTAGCGTCCCATCTTGCCAACATCCAGTGAGGTTGCAGAGTGCCAAATTCACTGACAGAAATGTTCATTCTAAAAATGCAGAAAACAAAACATATTTTACATAAGTTAATCTTTAAACCTCTTGTTAAACCAACCACAGTGTCATGTTTATAAAATGCTTTTAGGCGAAAGCATACCTAGCCCAGAACAAAGCTAGCCCAGAACAAAGCTAGCCCAGAACAAAGCTAGCCCAGAACAAAGCTAGCCCAGAACATAGCTAGCCCAGAACATAGCTAGCCCAGAACATAGCTAGCCCAGAACATAGCTAGCCCAGAACATAGCCCAGTTGACAATTATTACAAACAGTAACCAAGCCAAGCAGAAGCGTTACTAAACTCAGAAATAGAGATAAAATTAATCCCTTACCTTTGATGATCTTCATATGGTGGCAATCAGAAGACATTCATTTACTCAATAAATGTTCCTTTTGTTCGATGAGGTCTCTTTATATCCAAAAACCTCAGTTTTGTTAGCACGTTTCCTTCAGTAAACCACAGGCTCAAACTCAGTCAAAACAAATCTGACAAAATCTAAATTGCATCCGTAATGTTCATAGAAACATGTCAAATGTTTATATTCAATCCTCAGGTTGTTTTTTTAGCCTAAATGATCTATAATATTTGCAATTCTGGATCATTGGGATGTCCCTACCCCATTGAAGTTGAAATTTAAAATGATTACGGTAAGGGTCCAGGTTAGGTAGGGGTTATGTCCCAAGGATCCCGAATAGCACTAGCCCCTCAGTGAATGGCGTCAAGTACTCTCACACAGGCTGGATGGCAAAAAGTGTATTTTTTTCTTTTTTTCCCACCTTTATTTAACCAGGTAGGCAAGTTGAGAACAAGTTCTCATTTACAATTGCGACCTGGCCAAGATAAAGCAAAGCAGTTCGACACATACAACGACACAGACTTACACATGGAGTAAAACAAACATACAGTCAATAATACAGTATAAACAAGTCTATATACGATGTGAGCAAATGAGGTGAGAAGGGAAGTAAAGGCAAAAAAAGGACATGGTGGCAAAGTAAATAAAATATAGCAAGTAAAACACTGGAATTATACATTTGCAATGGAAGAATGTGCAAAGTAGAAATACAAATAATGGGGTGCAAAGGAGCAAAATAAATTAATTAATTAAATACAGTAGGGAAAGAGGTAGTTGTTTGGGCTAAATTATAAGTGGGCTATGTACAGGTGCAGTAATCTGTGAGCTGCTCTGACAGTTGGTGCTTAAAGCTAGTGAGGGAGATAAGTGTTTCCAGTTTCAGAGATTTTTGTAGTTCGTTCCAGTCATTGGCAGCAGAGAACTGGAAGGAGAGGCGGCCAAAGAAAGAATTGGTTTTGGGGGTGACTAGAGAGATATACCTGCTGGAGCGTGTGCTACAGGTGGGAGATGCTATGGTGACCAGCGAGCTGAGATAAGGGGGGACTTTACCTAGCAGGGTCTTGTAGATGACATGGAGCCAGTGGGTTTGGCGACGAGTATGAAGCGAGGGCCAGCCAACGAGAGCGTACAGGTCGCAATGGTGGGTAGTATATGGGGCTTTGGTGACAAAACGGATTGCACTGTGATCGACTGCATCCAATTTGTTGAGTAGGGTATTGGAGGCTATTTTGTAAATGACGTCGCCAAAGTTGAGGATTGGTAGGATGGTCAGTTTTACGAGGGTATGTTTGGCAGCATGAGTGAAGGATGCTTTGTTGCGAAATAGGAAGCCAATTCTAGATTTCACTTTGGATTGGAGATGTTTGATATGGGTCTGGAAGGAGAGTTTACAGTCTAACCAGACACCTAAGTATGTGTAGTTGTCCACGTATCCTAAGTCAGATGGTGTATTTATCAGTGGTGACAGTGTTTCCTATCTTCAGTGCAGTGGGCAGCTGGGAGGTGGTGTTCTTATTCTTCATGGACTTCACAGTGTCCCAGAACTTTTTACAGTTAGTGTTGCAGGAAGCAAATATCTGCTTGAAAAAGCTAGCCTTGGCTTTTCTAACTGCCTGTGTATAATGGTTTCTAGCTTCCCTGAACAGCTGCATATCACGGGGGCTGTTTGATGCGAATGCAGAACGCCATAGGATGTTTTTGTGTTGGTTAAGGGCAGTCAGGTCTGGGGAGAACCAAGGGCTATATCTGTTCCTGGTTCTAAATTTCTTGAATGGGGCATGTTTATTTAAGATGGTTAGGAATGCATTTTAAAAGAATATCCAGGCATCCTCTACTGACGGGATGAGATCAATATCCTATGGTCCTTCTGTAGCTCAGTTGGTAGAGCATGGCGCTTGTAACGCCAGGGTAGTGGGTTCGATCCCCGGGACCACCCATACGTAGAATGTATGCACACATGACTAAGTCGCTTTGGATAAAAGCGTCTGCTAAATGGCATATATTATATATTATTATTATTCCAGGATACCCCGGCCAGGTCGCTTAGAAAGGCCTGCTCGCTGAAGTGTTTCAGGGAGCGTTTTACAGTGATGAGTGGAGGTCATTTGACCGCTGACCCATTACGGATGCAGGCAATGAGGCAGTGATCGCTGAGATCTTGGTTGAAGACAGCAGAGGTGTATTTAGAGGGCAAGTTGGTTAGGATGATATCTATGAGGGTGCCCGTGTTTAAGGCTTTGGGGAGGTACCTGGTAGGTTCATTGATAATGTGTCAGATTGAGGGAATCAAGTTTAGATTGTAGGATGGCTGGGGTGTTAAGCATGTTCCAGTTTAGGTCGCCTAGCAGCACGAGCTCTGAAGATAGATGGGGGCAATCAGTTCACATATGGTGTCCAGAGCACAGCTGGGTGGTCTATAGCAGGCGGCAACGTTGAGAGACTTGTTTTTAGAGAGGTGGATTTTTAAAAGTAGAAGTTCAAATTGTTTGGGTACAGACCTGGATAGTAGGACAGAACTCTGCAGGCCATCTTTGCAGTAGATTGCAACACCGCCCCCTTTGGCAGTTCTATCTGGTCTGAAAATGTTGTAGTTTGGAATTAAAATGACAGAATTTGTGGTGGTTTTCCTAAGCCAGGATTCAGACACAGCTAGAACATCCTGGTTGGCCAAGTGTGCTTATGCAGTGAATAGAACAAACTTAAGGAGGAGGCTTCTAATGTTAACATGCATGAAACCAAGGCTATTACGGTTACAGAAGTCGTCAAAAGAGAGCGCCTGGGGAATTGGAGTAGAGCTAGGCACTGCAGGGCCTGGATTCACCTCTACATCGCCAGAGGAACATAGGAGTAGAATAAGGGTGCGGCTAAAAGCAATAAGAATTGGTCGTCTAGAACAGAGAGTAAAAGGAGGTTTCTGGGGGCGATAAAATAGCATCAAAGTATAATGTACAGACAAAG
The DNA here is from genome assembly GCF_021184085.1 of Oncorhynchus gorbuscha. NCBI lineage: Eukaryota > Metazoa > Chordata > Actinopteri > Salmoniformes > Salmonidae > Oncorhynchus > Oncorhynchus gorbuscha. Next base: position 61,870,632 of record NC_060183.1, on the reverse strand, counting down.
GTATGGTAGGATGTGTATACAGTGGAGGTAAACCTAGGTACTGAGTGATGAAGAGAGAGATATTGTCTCTAGAAACATTTGAAACCAGGAGATGTCATTGCATGTGTGGGTGGTGGAACTAATAGGTTGGATAAGGTATTGTGAGCAGGACTAGAGGCTCTACAGTGAAATAAGACCATAAATACAAACCAGAACAGCAATGGACAAGGCATGTTGACATTAAGGAGAGGCATGCTTAGTCGAGTGATCAAAAGGGTCCGGTGAGTGGAGAGGTTGGTTGGGGGTCACGGGGATTTAGACAGCTAGCCCAGCCATCGGTAGCAAGCTAGCATAGGATGGAGGTCTGTTATTAGCCACCTCTTGCGTTCCATCAGTAGATTAGTGGGGTTCCGTGTGGTAGAGGGGATTAATCCAAATCACACAACAACAACAACAAAAATAAAAACAATAGATATAGAGGCACAAGAAGAAAACATAATAAAAATAAATAAATTGTCCGATTGTCTATTCAGATAGCAGCCGGTAAGACAGCTAACGGTTAGCAGGCCGCAGATGGGCGTTCAGGTAACGTCGCGACAGAGGACCAGCCGGATAACTCCTTCGGGTAGATAAAGTCGGCAGTCCAGTTGTGAAGGCCCGGTGGGGCTCCGCGTAGGCAGTAAAATGGGTCCGATAGGTGACTGCAGCCCAGGAGTGATTGATGGAACTCAGGAGTGATTGACGGAGCTGGCTAGCTCCGGAATAATTGATGTTTGCTCCGGAATCGACAAAAGCCGATAGTCACACAGATAGCAGCTGTGAGATCCAGGTATGAATGTCCAGAGTTAGCGGTTCAAATCCAGGGACATGGAGAGAAAAATTGGTCCAGTATGTTTCGTTCCGAGCCGCACTGCGCCGTACAAAAGTGGCAATAGATTTTCGAGCTAAAGGATAGCTGATGACCACAAACCGTGGTTAGCTGAAAACTAACGATTTGCCAGTAAAGAAGCTAACTAGCTTCTAAACTAGCTTCTGGATTAGCTTCTGGATTAGCTTCTGGATTAGCTCCTGGATTAGCTCCTGGCTAGCTTCTTGGAGTTTCTGGCTAGCTTCTTGGAGGATTACAGATTTGAGGTAAATAATACTTTTTTATAAATATAAATTGGTGAGGCAGGTTGCAGGAGAGTGTTTTGAAGAGGAGTTGATGGGGGAAAAAAATGTGAAAAAAGTTGTAAATATATATATATATATATATATATCAGTGCCTTGTGAAAGTATTCGGCCCCCTTGAACTTTGCGACCTTTTGCCACATTTCAGGCTTCAAACAAAGATATAAAACTGTATTTTTTTTGTGAAGAATCAACAACAAGTGGGACACAATCATGAAGTGGAACGACATTTATTGGATATTTCAAACTTTTTTAACAAATTTCAAAACTGAAAAATTGGGCGTGCAAAATTATTCAGCCCCCTTAAGTTAATACTTTGTAGCGCCACCTTTTGCTGCGACTGGGGTATGTCTATCAGTTTTTCTTTCACTCCTTTTCGGTGGATTAAATGTTGAGATACAAATACATCTGTAAAAGGATCATTTCAGCTGATAATGTCAGTTGGGATCTACTTTACACTACACTAGTTTGACGACACACACCCCATGACACATTTTTGCAGTGTAAAGAGGCGGATGTAGATTAAAATCTCATTTCTGAAATGTCCACACATATGAATCGTTTCATTAAATCAAGTGTTCAGCATTATGTGTGATATGGTTTACATGAGAAGCTCCTGTGTAGTTTGAATAGTTATTCTTATTTGTTTGTCTATATACCGTAATTTCCGGACTATAAGCCGCTACTTTATTCCCACACTTTGATCCTCGCGGCTTATACAATGACGCGGCTAATTTATGGATTTTTCCGGCTTTCACAAGATTCATGCCGCCAGAAAACTGAGTCGAGCGCGCTCAAACTCCCCATCATTCTGATTACGGTAGTAATTTTGTCACCCTCATCATGGCAAAGACACGGAGAAATGCATATGATGCAGCTTTCAAGTTGAAGGCGATCGATCTGGCTGTTGGAAAAGGAAATAGAGCTGCTGCATGGGAGCTTGGCCTTAATGAGTCGATGATAAGACGTTGGAAACAGCAGCGTGAGGAACTGACTCCGTGCAAAAATACAACAAAAGCTTTGAGAGGGAAGAAAAGCAGATGGCCCAAAGTATTTGCAACTACTCGACATCAGTGTAAATCGTGCATTTAAGGTGGCGCTCCTTGTTCAGTGGGAGGCTTGGATGACAAGTGGGGAGAAATCCTTCACTAAAACGGGCCGCAGGCAAAGAGCATCTTCTGGTCAAGTCTGCCACTGGGTCCTGACAGCGTGGAGCAATGTCAAAAAATCCACTATCATTAACAGATTTCGAAAGGCTGGACTGCTACGTGTTGAAGGGGCAGCATGAGCTCAGCGGGGTATTTGCCTCCGGATGAAAGTGATGAGAGCGACAATTAAAACAATCCAACATTGGATGAAGCAATTCTGAGGCTATTCAACTCCGACACCGAAGGAGATGACTTCAGTGGTTTCAGTGCACAGGAGGAGGAAGATAGTGACCAATGACTTTCTTGGTAGGCTACTGTTTTAATTTAATTTGTTACAAGCCGTGTTTCATTAAAGCCTATTTATTTTTGTTACAAGCCATGTTTCGTTAAAGCCTATTTAATTTTGTTACAACGCCGTGTTTCGTTTAAAGGCTGTGTAAAGTTAATTCGTTTCAATGTACCGGTAGGCACCTGCGGCTTATAGACATGTGCGGCTTATTTATGTACAAAATACATATTTGTTTTATAATTCAGTGGGTGCGGTTTATATTCAGGTGCGCTTAATAGTCCAGCAATTACGGTACACTATGGTATTTATGGTGTGCTAATAGCTGCATACACATGAAGCAGAAATTAGGCTTTAGCAACACCGTCTGCAATAAAGCACAAAACAGATGTTCTTTTTTTTACCTATAGGCAAGCTATCAACCATCGCACAAAATTCAAACATTGTCCATGTGAGAGATTGCGGTTAGAATATGTTATGGTATCAATGGGCGATCCAATTGAATGATGACAGTAGTCAGCACTATTGTCAGCTGGTCCCCACCACAAGGCTGGTGGTGACAAAGAAAACTCAGACAAGTATAGCTGGTTATAAAACAGAGGGACATTCTAGTGTGCCGTTTTGTCACATAATAAACAACCTCAGCTGCATAAAATGGCCTCAACACCAGGATCACATCATACACTATTTAAAATGGTCTACAAGGGAGGAGTTAGTAGGAAGATCTTCTGGTTCAAGCCTGCCAGACAAAATAGGTTGTGAAGTTGTGACCTGAAAGTGACGCTTCCTTCTTCTCAGTGGCTTTCAGGGCCAGAGTGAAGGTCCTCTTTTCAAGGCTGGCTGGCTGGCTACATGACTCAGTCGAGAGGCCTAGGAAAGGAGCAGCAGCATGCTGGTGTTTTAAAAAGACTGGGAGCTGGAATGAACCGGAATGCTTCTCCAAGCCCGGCCCAGCCCTCTTTCGCTCTTTCCCTCTATCCACATCTGCTGCTCTGAAATAAACCCCTGTGGCTCAGTGAGAGCAGAGGCCCCTTTCAAAGCCTACGCTCTCCTCCCTCCCACCCTCCCAGCAGGGACCGACTCCAAGAACATTATCAAAACACTAAAAAAAGAGGGTCAGAGGAAAAAAAGCTGAAGCACTGGAGGGAAGGAAGAAAGAGGGGGATCTGCCAGATCCCTCAGTGGCAGGCAATAAATCACACTCTGAAGCAACAAGACTAACTAGCCCAGAGCCCTCCTCAGCCCCTTAGTCTCCACACTTCCCAGCCCCTCTCCTTTCTCACCAGCCAGTCTGCAGCCCTGATCACTCAGCTCACCAATCCCCTTCCCCAGCCCCTTCCCTCCCAGCCTTAAGCACTCTCTCCCCCTTCCCGTGACACAGAGACTTTTCTTTTCCTGGTGCTACATTCACACTTGCTCTGGGCTCAGCGCTGCCACTCAACCACAGTCATGCCCATTCACCACATGCCCCCTTCACATATGGCTCCTCGCTCACCCTGCAAGCCCCAGCTAAAGAATTTCACAATAGCACCACAAAGGACAGGAAATGGAAACCAGGTCACCAGAGCCTGTTGTATAGGTGAGCTGACAGATCTACGCAATGTCAGAGAGCCTGAATATACGTCACAGCATCTTTAAAGATGCATGTCTTTCTACTTACAAAGTCTTGTAGCCTCGAGTGGCCATATAGAATTGTGTTGGTGTTGCCTGAAACAGCCCGGGTTGTTTCGGTTTAACTTTATTTTTAAACATGACACAGAAAAATTACATTTCAAAGGTGTCAAACATGACACAGAAAAATGACATTTCAAAGGTGTGATATGCAATCGCGTTGACTTGAGGCTTTTCCACAACACGAAGATGGCTCTCGTCATCTTTTGTTAGCGGCAGATTTTGGCAGATTTTCTTAGCCAGACCAAAATAATCTCCCCAAAAAAATACCCAATGCAAATAAATGGGCCAGATCTGAACTGGAAGCCTATTTATTTCACATGGATTAGTCAGTAGAAAATAGCATGACGGTAAAAAAAATATATATTGTGCCTACAGCAAAAAAATAAAAAATTCTCGATGCTGGCCAGGAGGAGTTTCAAAGAGGAGTGGTCCAGCAGTCCAACCACTGGGCTGGTACCAGGTGCTGCACAGCACCACAATGCACTGGACCGGAGCCAAGCCCCATTGTCCTCCGGCCCTGGTTAGCATTCAGTGGGGCTATGTGAGCACTGCCACTTGTTATCAAAGATGTCATTGTAGTCCCACCATGCGAGTCTCCTTTTTCAGCTAGTGTTTGACGCTGGGATCAAAAGAAAAAGGAAAAAATGTCAACTGACTTGCTTGGGCTTAATGTAAAGAAATAAACTGTCAAGGAAATGGCTCACTTGCAAACGTTGGCGCGTAGGCTACACCAATCTGACGTTTAGTAAACATTGTAGTAAACCGTTTAGCAATCATCACTTCCTAACAAATCATCATTGGAAACCTCACAGGATGCAATCGTTCCATTCAGCGTGACCAGAAAGCATACAGCCAGGTAAGCAACATTTAAAAAACAAGCAAAATATAAATTTACCCATTCTCTATGATGAAAGAAGAGGGACAAAAAACACAACATGATTGTGACAATCGTGTGGACACTTCATTTTGTAAATGTTACGTTCTCTGCAATTACTGCGACTTGAAAACACCTCTGCTTTTTTCCAACTCCAAGGCAACAGGTTTCCACAGGCCCCAATTGAAGGATGGATACGTAGAGATCTGTGACGCACATCTGCTAACCAGGTTAGCAATAAACTGGGCAGTAGTTCGAATGTCCAATCATCTAAGAAGATGTCATGACGTTGGCCTGGGGTAAGTTTATGACAGTCATAAATACCTCTTACCCCCTTTTTCCTCTCTACCCTACTGATGATACATTTGCAAAACCCTTGGTTAACAGAGATTCTGGGAACATCAGAAAGTGGGGGAAAATTAATTATATTCTGGTAATCCGACAAATTGAACATATGCGGTGGTACTTAATGATGTCATAAGGTGAATGCACCAATTTGTAAGTCGCTCTGGATAAGAGCGTCTGCTAAATGACTTAAATGTAAATGTAAATGTATGTCAGTTCGGTTGTCATCTGAGACATTCTCATCAATGATAAGATGACAAACTCTACAGTGGAAAGTCTACACATCAGAGTTGTCGGATTCACATGGAATTGTCGTTCAATTTAAATGTTTGAATATTAAATTATTCGTGATGGGATGAAATGTGATTTTAGATTCCATTATGTGAGATTTGGGTTTTCATAAGGTAGGGCTCTGCTCAAATCAGTGGCCCGCCCCTGTGAAGGGACTTGGGCTATAAAACTTTTCAAACACGCCCTCCTCTCCCTTCCTATATAAAGCCTTGACGACAATATAACCTCCTGTTCCGAGGACGACGGTCCGATGTCAGAATGGTTCAGATAATAACTACAGAACGAAGCCAACATCAGTAAATATTTATTGCATTTTCCTTTTCCAAAAGGGTGGTAATTTAGAATGCATAAGATACTGTTTTTACGATAGCACAGCTTCGCACTTTGTTCCTCAGTCTTCCTGCTCTTTCACTCAAACCCAGCCCCTTTTCTTTCGTGTAACCAGCTGTCATATGTGTTCCGCCCGTTAGGGACGTTTTCCTTTATGACGCAATTTGTAATCAAGTTATGATTTAAATATGTGTGTGTAATTCTGTGTGATTAGTTAGGTATTTTGTAAATTAATAATTAAACCCAATTTTGAATTGCTGATTCAACTTGTTATCCAGGGTTCGTGAAGATAACCAAGAATTTACAACTTTCAGATAAAACCGAATTAAGATGACGTTTAATGTTGACTGCTATTAATGTAAAATATTACTAGGTCTTTAAGAGTTTTTTCGTAAGATAACAGCTCTATAAATATTATTTTGTGGTGCCAGACTCTAGTTAATTACATTTACATGATTAGCTCAATCATGTCATATTAATTACGGAGAAATTATTTTTTAGAATAGCATGTCATATCACTTAATCCAGCATAGCTAAAGACACGACAAAGAGATAGGATAATACTAGACAAGAGGGATAATACTAGACAAGAGAGAGAATTGGCTAATACTTTGTAGATAGCCAAATGAATTGCTTCAACAAATGCATCCAACACAACATAAAGATAACATAAATCAGGCATTGTTTGCTTTGGTCGCTTACATATATGTTTTGGGGGATCTATTTGATGTAAGGGAGAGAACAAACCTAATAAAAGGTTAGGCATTGGAATCCATAACTTTTTATCTTATATGATTTCATTATGAGGCGTCTACAATCTTGTGTGTCCTAGCTACAACACAACCATGTGCAACACAATACTACTCTGGAGCAGAGTGTAAATGGAACTGTGAAGTGAGCCCAATGGGTTGAATTACTACTGTGGTTTGACCAAATGGCTTCCACACACAGATTCTCAAATGGTGAAGGAACTAAGTTTTTGAAATGTGACAAATACAGTAATGCACAAGGTCCATCCAACACAGATGGGAAGTTCTGTGAATAAAATGCAATGTTATAACATCAGGGTAGAGTATTTCAAGTGCTTTCAAAAAGAAGCATACCACTGAGGGACGATTGAAATGCAAGGGGTAGGGTATTTGCAAAGCAGCCGACCATCTGGATTTGCTTTGTGGGTTTAAAAGTATTTTCGATTAAATCCAACAAAAGGAGTTTGTAAGGGCTATCTAAAACTCAGTGGCAATGTTAACAAGAGGTTAGTCTATGTGAAGGATGAACCATCCCACCACCTCTACAGCAAGGTTACATGTCAGCTTGGCTGCCTGCAAAACTATCGTGGATTAGCCTTTGGTTGGGCATTTTGTTTCAGCAACTGATTGTTAATTGTTAACTGATTGTTGGCTTAATTGCGTAGGGGCCGATTCAATCAAAACCTTCAATGGGGTTCGTAGGGCATGTAAAAACAAACAAAAAGATCTGGGATGATAACTGAAAATGATAACCGAAAATTGACATACCAAATAAATACTTTTGTAATATGTTTTTGTTCATTGGACAATTGATAGATTGATAAAACAACATTCAAAGTAGTAGCAAGGTAAAACATGAAAAAATACTATGGTGAACATTAATGTACCAATTTATCATTCAATTTATCGTTAGTGATAATTCAGTAAATTTATCATAATATGGATTTGTGTCTATATCACCCAGCTCAACATTTTACCCATGCAGTGTGAAATGTTCGAATTGTTTCTGTTTGAGTTTTTTTGTTTACAATGTGAACATTGTTTTGTTATGTACAAATCACAACTCCAGGTCCCAGAAACCTTGTATTGGGGTTCAGTTGAAGAAGGCTCAGACTGTTTAACACTCACCTAGTTCATCACCAGAGTCAGCCTTGGAGGAGCCCGGGGCCACGGGTAAGGGTCTGGGGGGTCTCGGCTTGGGAGTGGGAGGAGAGATCCTCTTCTTCCCAATGAACTCCACATATGTCCCTGGAAAGTCTCCCTTTTCCTGAGTGGTTTCGTTAAAGCCAGGCAGCCAGCCAATGTCCTCTGGCCTTTCCTCCAGGCCGTCACTGTACCCTAGGGCCACCAGGGTCCCTTTGGTCACTGTTAAGATGTCCCCCACATGGAGGTCAATGTCCTCCTCTCGCTCCTTCTTGTAATCATAAAGTGCCCTGTACTGATATCCTTCTGCGGCCATCGTAGAGACTTTTCACGGGTGTTTTTGGTTGTTGTTGGTATATATATATATATATATATGTATATTATTTTAAATGAACACTGCTGTGAATAACTTGTTCGGGCAGGTTAGAGTTCCAATTAGTTACTCCTCAGGTTTTCCAAGAATATATTAATGGAGCAAACAAAAAAAACTAAACACAACACTTAATGAACATTCTAGCCCTCAATAGTTCTTTGGGTGATTATTGTGTTTTAACTTGTCTTCAGGTCATTCTCAAGCTTGGTTATCCACTGCACCCCTGTGGTGCCTCCGGCAGTGTTTCCATGAGTATTTGGCCCCTGCAGCAGTGGCCTTGAAAAGGTACAACCAACCTGCAATACAGAACAGAAGAAGCCATTTGCAAAACATTGCATAAGACTTATGATCACATACATTTTAAAATCAGCGATGGCTACATGTACAAGGTACCAGCGAAATAGGGACAGTTCTAAATTGGTGGGGTGGGGGGTGGGGTGGGGGTCCTAACTTTTTTTGTTGTGATCTTGGGAGGGTTGAGATGTACAGTGGGGCAAAAAAATATTTAGTCAGCCACCAATTGTGCAAGTTCTCCTACTTAAAAAGATGAGGCCTGTAATTTTCATCATTGGTACACTTCAACTATGACAGACAAAATGAGAAAAAAAAAATCCAGAAAATCACATTGCAGGATTTTTTATGAATTTATTTGCAAATTATGGTGGAAAATAAGTATTTGGTCAATAACAAAAGTTTCTCAGTACTTTGTTATATACCCTTTTTTGGTAATGACAGAGGTCAAACATTTTCTTTAAGTCTTCAAGGTTTTCACACACTGTTGCTGGTATTTTGGTCCATTCCTCCATGCAGATCTCCTCTAGAGCAGTGATGTTTTGGGGCTGTTGCTGGGAAAAAGTCTTTCAACTCCGTCCAAAGATTCTCTATGGGGTTGAGATCTGGAGACTGGCTAGGCCACTCCAGGACCTTGAAATCCATACGAAGCCACTCCCTCGTTGCCCAGGCGGTGTTTGGGATCATTGTCATGCTGAAAGACCCAGCCACGTTTAATCTTCAATGCCCTTGCTGATGGAAGGAGGTTCTCTCACGATATATGGACACATTCAATCTTTCCTTTACACAGATCAGTCGTCCTGATCTCTTTGCAGAAAAACAGCCCCAAAGCATGATGTATCCACCCCCATGCTTCACAATATAGTATGGTGTTCTTTGGATGCAACTCAGCATTCTTTGTCCTCCAACCACGACGAGTTGAGTTTTTACCAAAAAGTTATATTTTGGTTTAATCTGAACACATGACATTCTCCCAATCTTCTTCTGGATCATCCAAATGCTCTCTAGCAAACTTCAGACGGACCTGGACATGTACTGGCTTAAGCAGGGGGGCACGTCTGGCACTGCAGGATTTGAGTCCCTGGCGGCGTAGTGCGTTACTGATGGTAGGCTTTGTTACTTTGGTCCCAGCTCTCTGCAGGTCATTCACTAGGTCCCCCCGTGTGGTTCTGGGATTTTTGTTCACGTGATCATTTTGACCCCACGGGGTGAGATCTTGCGTGGAGCCCCAGATCGAGGGGGATTATCAGTGGTCTTGTATGTCTTCCATTTCCTAATAATTTCTCCCACAGTTGATTTCTTCAAACCAAGCTGCTTACCTATTGTAGATTCAGTCTTCCCAGCCTGGTGCAGGTCTACAATTTTGTTTCTGGTGTCCTTTGACAGCTCTTTGGTCTTGGCCATAGTGGAGTTTGGAGTGTGATTGTTTGAGGTTGTGGACAGGTGTCTTTTATACTGACAAGTTCAAACAGGTGCCATTAATACAGGTAACAAGTGGAGGACAGAGGAGCCTCTTAAAGAAGAAGTTGCAGGTCTGTGAGAGCCAGAAATCTTGCTCGTTTGTAGGTGACCAAATACTTATTTTCCACCATAATTCGCAAATAAATTCATTAAAAACCCTACAATGTGATTTGCTGGATTTTTTTCTTCTCATTTTGTCTGTCATAGTTGAAGTGTACCTATGATGAAAATTACAGGCCTTGTCTTTTTAAGTAGGAGAACTTGCACAATTGGTGGCTGACAAAATACTTTTTTGCCCCACTGAATATTGAGCACAGGGGAGGGTAATGCATTTTTTTCCCACTTGTTTACATACACCATTGTGTAGGTTTTTACTATCCATATACTCCATCCTAGCCCAACTTCCCAATCTCTTTGCATGCTCCTCCCTTATCAAGGTACTTCCCTTAGGCACTACGCTTTTCCGCACGCTTACTATACCACAGGTCAATATAGTCCAATCCAACTGTCTATCCTGCCCTCTATCGACCATTCATAGTGACAATAGCGGTAGGTGGATCGTTTGTCCCGATCTGTAATAGGCTAACTTGCAATCATACCACATATAATTCAAATTTGGCCTGTGGTTGTGAGGCCGTTTGGACAGAATACCAAATTCTCTAAAATGAAGTTGTAGGCGGCTTATGATAGAAAAAGGAACAAAAATTCTCTGCCAAAAGATCTGGTGGACATTCCTGCAGTCAGCATGCCAATTGCATACTCCCACAAAACGTAAGACATCTGTGGAATTGTGTGACAAAACTGCACATTTTAGAAATTATCATGACAAGTTTAATTAAATGTAAAAGCTTGTGGTACACTTAGTGCTCCTTTGACATTTCAGAGATATGCTTGTTTATCTCAATATAAAGAAAGAGTATACTAAAATCTCAAAATCCACATCTGCCTTACCTTTATATTTTTTATGTCCTACAGATTTGAGAAGAAAGATAACTAGCTCAACATTGAGTCAGTTTTCGTTAATTCTCGCACAACACCCAGACAAGCTGACAAAAATATATATTTTCATCCCCTCTTCTTACGGCCTCCAATGATTTAGTCGCCCTAATCTTGGCAATCCTACAAGGGTAAAAACTCTTTGGACCATTGGTTTTCTTAGAAAAGTTTACACAAGTAACATATTTTACTATTAGTCAAAAGATGCAGTTTTGATTGGACACTCTACATATTGTGGCTTTTCACTAGTGCCAATGAGTAGTTCTGCTGAATAAACCCAAAACTCAAACAAGCAGTTGTTGAAAAGCACTAATTAAAATATTTTTAGGTTAACATAATTTATGAGATGGAATGCTAACATAGATAAATAAAAAAAGTGCATTCATATATATTTGCTTATGCTGTTCATCCATGTTGAATGCCAATGAAATACTGTAGTGTTTAATGCAGTGGTTCCCAAACTGTTGAAATAGTAGACTGCACAGGGTGCCATTTCAAAATTGGGTAATGCATCAGCAGTTTTGCTTGTCATGTCAGTCCTTGCAGAACTTAAGAGAGCTAATTATTACTAATGTTAGTCCCCACTACAACAACAAAATACTTAAACACGTAATATTGTCCTTGAAACTTTTCAAATTGAAATACTCTAGAATTCCATTCATTCCTATGGAGGACTGGTTTGTGCAACAATTGCCCATTACTCATTTCCAAATTCTTCAAGCTCTGTCAAATTGGTTGATCATTCCTAGACTACCATTTTCAAGTCTTGTCATAGAATGTCAAGTAAATTTAAGTCAAAACTGTAACGCAACCACTCGGGCACATTCACTGTCTTCTTGGCTAGCAACTCCAGTGTAGATTTGGCCTTCTTTTAGGTTACTGTCCGCTGAAAGGTGAATTCATCTCCCAGTGCCTGATGGAGAGCAGACAACCAGGTTTGACTATTTATTTAACTAGGCAAGTCAGTTAAAACCTGTGGCAGTATTTTCTAGGGGCAGTATTTTCATTTTTGGGAAAAATATGCATATAATTGACAGCTTTGGATATAAAACACAAACGTTTCCAAAACTGTAAAGATATCGTCTGTGAGTATAACAGAACTGATGTTGCAGGCGAAAGCCTGAGAAAAATCCAATCCGGAAGTGCCCCATATTTTGAAAGCACTGCGTTCCAATGAGTCCCTATTGAGCTGTGAGGTGTCTACAGCATTGTGATGTAGTTTTACGCATTTATGTTGAAGAATAGCCGTAGGCGGCTACATTGCGTAAGTGGTCACCTGATGGCTCCCGTAAAATACAGAGGTAGCCATTACTCCAATCTGTCCTACTGAAAAACAAATTGTCCAGACACAGGTGGACTCCAATAAAGTTGTAGAACCTATTTCAACTCTCAAAGCAAAAGGGTCTGAATATTTATATAAATAAGGTATGTTAATTGATATACATTTGCAAAAATGTCTAAACTTTTTTGTTTGTAATTATGCGGTATTGTGTGAAGAAAATATATTATTTAAATACATTTTAGAATAAGGCTGTAACGTAATGTGGAAAAAGGGAAGTGGTTTGAATACTTTCCAAATGCACTGTATGTGTGTTTGTGTTGTGTCATTAATCGTGTGTGTGTGTGTGTGTGTGTGTGTGTGTGTGTGTGTGTGTGTGTGTGTGTGTGTGTGTGTGTGTGTGTGTGTGTGTGTGTGTGTGTGTGTGTGTGTGTGTCTATGCAGGTTATATGAATGTGTGTGGGTTGCCTGTGCATAGCTCGATTCCGTTTCTTTTTTTATACTGAAAAACCCCAGTCCTTAACGACAACATGATGCAGCCACCACTATGCTTGAAAATATGGAGAGTGGTACTGAATAATGTGTTGTATTTGCCCAAAACATAACAATTTGTATTCAGGACAAAAAGCCACATTTTTTTTGCAGTATTACATTTGTAACTTATTGCAAACAGGATGCATGATTTGGAATATTTTATTCTGGACAAGCTTCCTTCTTTTCACTGTCAATTAGGTTAGTATTGTGGAGTAACTACAGTTGTTGATCCATCCTCAGTTCTCTCCCATCAGTCTTTCAACTCATTTCATTTACATTTCAGTCATTTAGCAGACGCTCTTATCCAGAGCAACTTACAAATTGGTGCATTCACCTTATGACATCCAGTGGGACAGTCACTTAACAATAGTGCATCTAAAACTTAGGGGGGGGTGAGAGGGATTACTTATCCTATCCTAGGTATTCCTTAAAGAGGTGGGGTTTCAGGTGTCTCCGGAAGGTGGTGATTGACTCCGCTGTCCTGGCGTCGTGAGGGAGTTTGTTCCACCATTGGGGGGCCAGGGCAGCGAACAGTTTTGACTGGGCTGAGCGGGAGCTGTACTTCCTCAGTGGTAGGGAGGCGAGCAGGCCAGAGGTGGATGAACGCAGTGCCCTTGTTTGGGTGTAGGGCCTGAACTCTAACCGTTTCAAAGCCACATGCGCCTCATGTGGTTTCCTTCCTCTCCGGCAACTGAGTTAGGAATGATGCCTGTATTTTAGTTGTGACTGGGTGTATTGATACACCATCCAAAGTGTAATTAATAACTCCACCATGCTCAAAGGGATAAACAACATCTGCTTCTTTTATTTTTACCCATTTACCAATAGGTGCCCTTTGTGAGGCATTGGAAAACCTCCCTGGTCTTTGTGGTTGGGGTACAGAGATGAGGTTGTCATTCAAAAATCATGTTTAACACTTACTTGCACACTGAGTGAGTCCATGCAACTTAATAAGGCATGTTTTACTCCTCAACTTATTTAGGCTTGCCATAACAAAGAGGTTGAATACTTATTGACGCAATACATAAAATATATATATATATATACATATATTTTTTTTTACATTCATTTGTAAAAATAAAAAAGAATCAAAGAACATAATTCCACTGACATTATGAGATATTGTGTGTAGGCTAGTGACACAAATCTCAATTGAATCCATTTGCAATTCAGGCTGTAACACTACAACATTTGGAAATAGTCAAGTGGTGTTAATACTTTCTGAAGGCACTGTATATCAGTGCTTTCAACTTGTTTGGCTGATCCCTCCTTGTGACCCTGTTGGATTCATGTCCAACCATGTCACAGGAGTGATCAGCCAATTGTGAAAAATGTACTACTTCAATTTGCCCATGCTGTCAGACGCTATAATGACACAGCTACAAAGATGAGTCCTCTATCCATCTCTATAGTATACAGTAACCTCTCCCATCTTCTAGAATGAGAATGTTTTTGTTGATGTTTTGTGTCTTCTCACTTTTGTTTATTTCACTTGCTTTGGTTATGTAAATATAAAGTCCTTCTGAATTGAATAGCTACAGTGGGTAACTAACGTCAACTAGTGGCTTGGTAGTTTACCAGAGAAAATTGGCTTTAGGTTGAACTCAAATTACGCCTAAAATGTTGACAGCTAGTTAATTGGTAACTAAATTAACATTTACTAGGCTGAAAAGCTTTCACCCAAGTCTAACTTTGTCATGCTTGATAATGACTTTAAAGTTTGGCATGAATAACAACATTTCATTGAATTATCAACATACTGAGGACGATCAATCGAAGTCCAGCAGTGCAGTGGTCGGCTTATCCCGGTCGTCGCGAGCAAGTAAAAATGGGTAAGACATTCCGTTGTAATCAAACGTGTACTACTTTATTTAATAAGCAATATGTCGTTATATGGCATAACAATAAATTCAGACGTCTTTAACTACAAGTAAAGATATGAGATAGCCAGTATGCTAACGTGGCATTTAATGCTAACTAGCTAACGTGTTAGCCTAGCTAACTAGCTACTGTACATACATACTAAAAGCGCACAACTCACTTGCATGAAGGGGGCCCAGGTTGAATAGAATGAATCCTCCTCCCTTTCCGTGTGGACACACTTTTCCACTCCGATATCAAACATAGAACGTTAGCCACACAAAGACAACGGCAAAAGCCTCTGAGAGTAGCTATAACGTTTTCGAACAAATTAGTCCAGGACTTAAAAAGTGGGGTTTAATCTTATTTGCTACGCACGTACTCTGTCAACAGACAGGACGACTCCGCTCGAGCGAATACATTGGTTTAAGTTTCAACGAGGGGCATGGCAGTGGACTGGCGGGGTCACTCGTTCACTGGCACGTCAATCCAAATACGTCATCATAAGAGCAGCTATACCCTGCCCTCTCCGGGTAGCATGTCAAGAGCTTGGAGTGTGATTGGTTATTGAGACTACACTCGAGCAGCACACGAATGAAACACACATAAAATAATTACGTAACGTCCACATTCGACCAGGTTAAAATTTCTGCTATCGTGTAGCCTACAGGCCCATGACACTGTAGAAACAAATGAATAAAAATAGATGGTAATGTTTATTTTCAGGTTATTTTGCTTAATGAGTTTTAAAAGCTTACAAAGTGAGGATTCGTTTTCACATAGGCTTTTTTTACACATGCAACCCAATTCTGACCTATTATCCACTAATTGGTATTTTGACCATTCATACCAGATCTTTTCAGAGCTCATCTGATTGATCAAATTAGTGGGGAAAAAATCAGAATTGGGCTGCCTGTGTAAATACAGCTCTAGAGGCTATTTAATTGATTCCAGACACAGAAGAGGACAAGCTACATTATGGTAGGAAAACCACTCCCATTGTAGCCGAAGCATAGGAGTGCCAAAGAGGTCTATGGAAACTAAGTTTCAGAACTCTGTGCAGTGCTGTGAAGTACATGTTAGGACTTTACAATTTGCATATTTACCACACACATATATATATTTGTTTATTCATTTCTTTATCTAAATCCTATTGAGATCAAATATATTTTACTTCGGAGACCTGTCCCAAGAAGAACTATCGACATGCAAACTATCACAACCGGCTGTGATTAGGAGTCCCATAGGGCGGCACACAATTGGCCCAGCGTCGTCTGGGTTTGGTCGGTATAGGCCGTCTTTGTAAATAAGAATTTGTCCTTAACTGACTTGCCTAGCTAAATAAAGGTTAAATAGTTTTTTAAATATATTTTTTTTACACAAAGGGAAACTCAGCAGCGAGTTGCCCAATGATGTGAACCTACCAGAGGATCTAAATACCTTCTATGGTCTGAGCTAAATGCTTTCCATGCTCGCTTCGAGGCAAGCAATACTGAACCATGCATGAGAAAACCAGTTGTTCCGGACGACTGTGTGATCTCGCGCTCCATAGCCGATGTGAGTAAGACCTTGAAACAGGTTAACATTCACACATGGATTACCAAGAAGCATACTCAGAGCATGCACTGACCAGCGGGCAAGTGTCTTCACTGACACTTTCAACCTTTCCCGTACCCAATCTGTAATACCTACATGCTTAAAGCAGACCACCTGTGCCCAAGAACACCAAGGTAACCTGTCTAAATGACTATCACTCCGTAGCACTCACATCTGTAGCCTTGAAAGGCTGGTCAGAGCTTACATCAACACCATCATCCCAGACACCTTGGACCCAGTCCAATTCGCATACTGCCCCAACAAACTCTATTGCACTCTACACTGCTCTCCCCCACCTGGACAAGAGGAGCACCTATGTGAGAATGCTGTTCATCGACTACAGCTCATTGTTCAACACCATAGTGCCCTCCAAGCTCATCACTAAGCTCAGGACCCTGGGACAGAACACCTCCCTCTGCAACTGGATCCTGGACTTCCTGACGGGCCGCCCCAGGTGGTGAGGGTAGGCAACAACACATCTGCCACGCTGACCCTCAACACGGGTGCCCCTCAGGGGTGCGTGCTTAGTCCCCTCCTGTACTCCCTGTTTACCCATGACTGAGTGGCCGTGCACGACTACAACACCATCATTTAGTTTGCTGATTAAACAACGGTGGTAGGCCTGATCACAGACAACGATGAGACAGCCTATAGGGAGGATGTGCTGAATGTGGACTACAGGAAACGGAGGACCGAGCACGCTGTCATCAACATCGATGGCGATGTAGTGGAGCGAGTCGAGAGCTTCAAGTTACTCGGTGCCACATCACTAAGGAATTAATATGGTCAACACTCACCAACTGTCACGCCCTGTTCTGTTTCACCTGTCCTTGTGATTGTCTCCACCCCCTCCAGGTGTCGCTTATTTCCCCCAATGTATTTCTCCCTGAGTTTTCTATCTCTCTGTGCCAGTTCATCTTGTAGGTTTCCAAGTCAACCAGCATTTTCGCCGTTCTCCTGCTTTTTGCATTCTCCTTTTTCTAGTCATCCCGGTTTTGACCCTTGCCTGTTTCTGGACTTTGTACGAACCTGCCTGACCATTCCGCCTGCCTTGGCCTGCCTTGGCCTGTCTGCCACTTTGTACCTCCTGGACTCTGATCTGGTTTAACCCTTTTTGCCTGTCCACGACCATTCTCTTGCCTACCCCTTTGGATTAATAAACATTGTAAGACTCCAACCATCTGCCTCCTGTGTCTGCATTTGGGTCTCGCCTTGTGCCTTGATAGTCGTGAAGAAGGAACGACAGCGCATCTTCCCCAACAGGAGGCTGAAAAGATTTAGCATGGGCCCTCAGATCTTTTAAATGTTCAACAGCTTCACCATTGATAGCATCTTGACTGGCTGCATCACCGCAAGACGCTATAGAGGGTAGTGCGTAAGGCTCAGTACATTACTGGGGCCAGACTCCCTGCCATCCAGGACCTCTATACCAGGTGGTGTCAAAGGAAGGCCGTAAAAATTGTCAAAGACTCTAGCCACCCAAGTCATAGACTGTCCTCTCTGCCACCGCCCTGCAAGCAGTGCCGATGCACCAAGTCTGGAACCAATAAGACCCTGAACAGCTTCTACCTTAAAGCCATAAGACTGCTAAATAGTTAACCAAACAGCTACCCAAACCTTCTGCAATCTATCCTTATGTCTAGTCATTTTACCCCTACCTATATTTCCATATCTACCTCAATTACCTTGTACCCATGCACATAGGCTCAGTACTGGTCCCCCGTATATATACAGTATAGCCAAGTTATCGTTACTCATTGTGTATTTATTCCTCATGTTATTATTTTTCTATTTTTCTCCCTGCATTGTTGGGAAGGGTCCGTAAGAATTTCACTGTTGTTTATGATGTATGTGACAAATAAATGTAGATTTTGATTGATTTGATATAATTTGATTTTGTTTTGGAGGCAATTTTTGGGAAATGAAGTGACATCGAGATATCAAGATTACTGAGGGAATGTCCTATACCTTTACATTGAAGCATGTGAAATTCATACTCTGAGTTCAATTCAAAAGTCCACCTTCCACTGCTCGTACACATTTAATTGGTCAGAATTTCATTAAGGCCAAGTGGTCTAATCAGAAATGATGAGCATGCATTCATGTTTTATTTTTCCAAGAACTGGGAGAAAGGTTTCTGGAGAACGAGAAATAAATTATTAATTTATTGTAATTTATTGTAATAAAACCATCGAGGCCTACTGCATACCTGCACAGGGGACTTTCCAGAGCATTTTTCTTGCTGCATTTTCCAAAGGATAAAAATATTTTGAGGAAATGTTCTTGAAAATGTAGGTTCAATTCACTTTAAATGTGTCACACTCTATTCAGCAGAATGATTAGACTTCGTTGAAATCTAAGGGACCACAAATTAAATCAAAAGAGCTGGCATGACTGTGAATGTGGGTGGCCTAATTATGGGGGGAGGACACTGGGCTCTTAGAAATCCTCTGGCAAGTATAGGCCTACTATTCAAGCAGCACTAAAGGAGCTGTAAACAGCTTTGTGCAGGAATAGGTCCCTCAGTCCTCTCCAGTATCCCATGAATCAATGGATATCAATGGAATCAATCAGATATGAGGAAGGCCGAGATGAGACGTAGAAAACATGAGAAGGGGGATAATATCATCCAAGGAATGGTGGAGCCTATGTTGAAATTGCAAATGCTTGGAAGGTTTAAGGATGCAATTTTAGTCTTCTCCCAAAGCACAGGGTTTGTGGAAATTAAAAGGTATTTGGTTTCTATAATTATCGTTTGACTGACTGTGTTGGCGTCAAGTAGCCTAGTGGTTAAGTGTGTTGGGCCAGTAACCAAAAGGTTGCTGGTTTGAGTTCCAGAGCCAACTAGGTGAAAAATATGTTGATGTGCCCTTGAGCAGGGCACTTAAAAATAATTGCTCCTTTACGTCAATCTGGATGAGAGCATCTGCTAAATTACTATAATGTGTGTGAATTGGTTATCTATTTGACTGAAATGATGTTCACTGGTCTTATGTTATTCATCCATAATAATCATTGCTGTGTATAGATCCCTCTGCCATTTACAAAAGGTTTATACTTTACTTTTAGTCCTCATGCCACGTAATCTCAAATTCCCTCTTAGTTATTTAACTCTATAATTCCAATGTAAAAACTATTGAATGGGGGGGGCCTACCGAGTGGCACAGTGGTCTCGACATTCACCTTTCCCGAGTCCGTACGGGAGTTGCAGCGATTTATTTAACTAGGTAAGTCAGTTAAGAACAAATTCTTATTTACAATGACGGCCTAGGAACAGTGAGTTAACTGACTGGTTCAGGGGCAGAATGACAGATTTTTACCTTGTCAGCTCGGGTATCGATCTAGCAACCTTTCGGTTACTAGTCCAATGCTCTACTAACCACTAGGCTACCTGCCGCCTTAACGATGAGACAAGACTGTAACTACCAATTGTGATACCACGAAATTGGGGAGAAATAGGGCTAAAGAAATAAAATAAATATTGAATGGAATGGAATTACATAATCTACATACAGTCATACCAAATCTTATATTTCCTTCCCTTTCTGAGAAGAAATAGAAGTTGTAATGTACTATATTTGTAAATGACTTCTTGTAAAATGTTTAAATGAAAGCTGAGCCTTTGAGCTTATGTTGTTTGCTTTGCCATTGATTAAAACGCAAAAGTTATTTCAACTACTATTGAATGAAAGTATGAAAAAATGTCATTTACATTTTCACAAAAACAATTTAATAACACAATGTATATTTGAGCAAGGACTACAAGTCTTTGATTTGAGCAACACACTCATGCAATTCTCTCTGTTTATCAGTACAAACTAGTCTCGTGGGTTTACAGCTGATCAAGGTTTTCATATACAGCTGCAGCGTGAAATCTGTACTTTTTTATATAAACAATTATTCTGAGTGCACATGGACTTCCATAGGTCTATAAGTATACCATTGAGAAGCATAGATGGGGTTTGAAGTTCTAGTGTCAACGATGACGGAAAATAATATTTGAACCACTAGACCATATAATCCATACATTCATCCCCCTTGATTAAACAGTGGATCAGGCTCTGGGCTGGCAATGCATCTTATATTCTTCAAACAACTTCAAACCATATCCCAGTTCTGGTTCTGTAGGTTCTCTTTAAGATGCACTCCAGGATCTTAAGCACAACACATTCATTACATATTGTAAACATTTAATTCGTAACATATCGTAGGAAATGCACAGATTTGCAGGATGTAACATACTGACAGAGATGGCCGCCTCGCTTCGCGTTCCTAGGAAACTTTTTTACGTGTTATTTCTTACATTAGTACCCCAGGTCATCTTAGGTTTCATTACATATAGTCGAGAAGAACTACTGAATATAAGATCAGCGTCAACTCACCATCAGTACGACCAAGAATATGATTTTCGCGAAGCGGATCCTGTGTTCTGCCTTTCAACCAGGACAACGGAATGGATCCCAGCCGGCGACCCAAAAAACGACTCCGTAAAAGAGGGAAATGAGGCGGTCTTCTGGTCAGACTCCGGAGACGGGCACATCGTGCACCACTCCCTAGCATTCTTCTCGCCAATGTCCAGTCTCTTGACAACAAGGTTGATGAAATCCGAGCAAGGGTAGCATTCCAGAGGGACATCAGAGACTGTAACGTTCTTTGCTTCACGGAAACATGGCTCACTGGAGAGACGCTATCGGAGGCGGTGCAGCCAGCGGGTTTCTCGACGCATCGCGCCGACAGAAACAAACATCTTTCTGGTAAGAAGAGGGGCGGGGGCGTATGCCTTATGGCTAACGAGACGTGGTGTGATTACAGAAACTCAAATCCTTCTGTTCACCTGATTTAGAATTCCTCACAATCAAATGTCGACCGCATTATCTACCAAGAGAAATCTCTTTGATTATAATCACAGCCGTATATATTCCCCCCCCAAGCAGACACATCGATGGCTCTGAACAAACTTTATTTGACTCTTTGCAAACTGGAATCCATACATCCTGAGGCTGCATTCATTGTAGCTGGGGATTTTAACAAGGCTAATCTGAAAACAAGACTCCCTAAATTGTATCAGCATATCGATTGCGCAACCAGGGCGGGAAAAACCTTGGATCATTGTTATTCTAACTTCCGCGACGCATATAAGGCCCCGCCCCGCCCTCCTTTTGGAAAAGCTGACCACGACTCCATTTTGCTGATCCCTGCCTACAGACAGAAACTAAAACAAGAAGCTCCCACGCTGAGGTCTGTCCAATGCTGGTCCGACCAAGCTGATTCCACACTCCAAGACTGCTTCCATCACGTGGACTGGGATATGTTTCATATTGCATCAGATAACAACATTGACGAATACACTGATTCGGTGTGCAAGTTCATTAGAACGTGCGTTGAAGATATCGTTCCCATAGCAACGATTAAAACATTCCCTAACCAGAAACCGTAGATTGATGGCAGCATTCGCGTGAAACTGAAAGCGCAAACCACTGCTTTTAATCAGGGCAAGGTGACTGGTAACATGACTGAATACAAACAGTGCAGCTATTCCCTCCGCAAGGCTATCAAACAAGCTAAGCGTCAGTATAGAGACAAAGTAGAATCTCAATTCAACGGCTCAGACACAAGAGGTATGTGGCAGGGTCTACAGTCAATCACGGACTACAAGAAGAAAACCAGTCCAGTCACGGACCAGGATGTCTTGCTCCCAGGCAGACTAAATCATTTTTTTCCCCGCTTTGAGGACAATACAGTGCCACTGACACGGCCTGCAACGAAAACATGCGGACTCTCCTTCACTGCAGCCGAGGTGACTAAAACATTTAAACGTGTTAACCCTCGCAAGGCTGCAGGCCCAGACGGCATCCCCAGCCGCGTCCTCAGAGCATGCGCAGACCAGCTGGCTGGTGTGTTTACGGACATATTCAATCAATCCCTATACCAGTCTCCTGTTCCCACATGCTTCAAGATGGCCACCATTGTTCCTGTTCCCAAGAAAGCTAAGGTAACTGAGCTAAACGACTACCGCCTACCGACACCCTAGACCCACTCCAATTTGCTTACCGCCCAAATAGGTCCACAGACGATGCAATCTCAACCACACTGCACACTGCCCTAACCCACCTGGACAAGAGGAATACCTATGTGAGAATGCTGTTCATCGACTACAGCTCGGCATTCAACACCAAAGTACCCTCCAAGCTCGTCATCAAGCTCAAGACCCTGGGTCTCGACCCCGCCCTGTGCAACTGGGTACTGGACTTCCTGACGGGCCGCCCCAAGGTGGTGAGGGTAGGCAACAACATCTCCACCCCGCTGATCCTCAACACTGGGGCCCCACAAGGGTGCGTTCTGAGCACTCTCCTGTACTCCCTGTTCACCCACGACTGCGTGGCCACGCACACCTCCAACTCAATCATCAAGTTTGCGGACGACACAACAGTGGTAGGCTTGATTACCAACAACGACGAGACGGCCTACAGGGAGGAGGTGAGGGCCCTCGGAGTGTGGTGTCAGGAAAATAATCTCACACTCAACATCAACAAAACTAAGGAGATGATTGTGGACTTCAGGAAACAGCAGAGGGAACACCCCCCTAACACTTTGTAGCACCACCTTTTGCTGCGATTACAGCTGTAAGTCGCTTGGGGTATGTCTCTATCAGTTTTGCACATCGAGAGACTGAAATTTTTTCCCATTCCTCCTTGCAAAACAGCTCGAGCTCAGTGAGGTTGGATGGAGAGCATTTGTGAACAGCAGTTTTCAGTTCTTCCCACAGATTCTCAATTGGATTCAGGTCTGGACTTTGACTTGGCCATTCTAACACCTGGATATGTTTATTTTTGAAACATTCCATTGTAGATTTTGCTTTATGTTTTGGATCATTGTCTTGTTGGAAGACAAATCTCCGTCCCAGTCTCAGGTCTTTTGCAGACTCCATCAGGTTTTCTTCCAGAATGGTCCTGTATTTGGCTCCATCCATCTTCCCATCAACTTTAACCATCTTCCCTGTCCCTGCTGAAGAAAAGCAGGCCCAAACCATGATGCTGCCACCACCGTGTTTGACAGTGGGGATGGTGTGTTCAGGGTGATGCGCTGTGTTGCTCAGTTGGTAGAGCATGGCGCTTGTAATGCCAGGGTAGTGGGTTCGATCCCCGGGACCACCCATACGTAGAATGTATGCACACATGACTGTAAGTCGCTTTGGATAAAAGCGTCTGCTAAATGGCATATATTATTATTATTATTATTATAACGTTTTGCATTGTTGCCAAAAAGCTCATTTTTGGTTTCATCTGACCAGAGCACCTTCTTCCACATGCTTGGTGTGTCTCCCAGGTGGCTTGTGGCAAACTTTATACGACACTTTAAGAAATGGCTTTTTTCTTGCCACTCTTCCATAAAGGCCAGATTTGTGCAATATACGACTGATTGTTGTCCTATGGACAGAGTCTCCCACCTCAGCTGTAGATCTCTGCAGTTCATCCAGAGTGATCATGGGCCTCTTGGCTGCATCTCTGATCAGTCTTCTCCTTGTATGAGCTGAAAGTTTAGAGAGACGGCCAGGTCTTGGTAGATTTGCAGTGGTCTGATACTCCTTCCATTTCAATATTATCGCTTGAACAGTGCTCCTTGGGATGTTTAAAGCTTGGGAAATCTTTTTGTATCCAAATCTGCCTTTAAACTTCTTCACAACAGTATCTCGGACCTGCCTGGTGTGTTCCTTGTTCTTCATGATGCTCTCTGTGCATTTAACGGACCTCTGCGACTATCACAGTGCAGGTGCATTTATACGGAGACTTGATTACACACAGGTGGAATGTATTTATCATCATTAGTCATTTAGGTCAACATTGGATCATTCAGAGATCCTCACTGAACTTCTGGAGAGAGTTTGCTGCACTGAAAGTAAAGGGGCTGAATAATTTTGCACGCCCAATTTTTCAGTTTTTGATTTGTTAAAAAAGTTTGAAATATCAAATAAATGTCGTTCCACTTCATGATTGTGTCCCACTTGTTGTTGATTCTTCACCAAAAAATACACTTTTATATCTTTATGTTTGAAGCCTGAAATGTGGCAAAAGGTTGCAAAGTTCAAGGGGCCCGAATACTTTTGCAAGGCACTGTATCACTAGCCACTTTAAACAATGCTACCTAATATAATGTTTACATACCCTACATTATTCATCTCATATGTATACGTATATACTGTACTCTATATCATCTACTGCATCTTTATGTAATACATGTATCACTAGCCACTTTAACTATGCCACTTTGTTTACATACTCATCTCATTTAAGTCATTTAGCAGACGCTCTCATATGTATATACTGTACTTGATACCATCTACTGTATCTTGCCTATGCTGCTCTGTACCATCACTCATTCATATATCTTTATGTACATATTCTTTATCCCCTTACACTGTGTATAAGACAGTAGTTTTGGAATTGTTAGTTAGATTACTTGTTGGTTATTACTGCATTGTCGGAACTAGAAGCACAAGCATTTCGCTACACTCGCATTAACATCTGCTATTCATGTGTATGTGACAAATAAAATTGGATTTGATTTGATATCGTAGGAAATGCACAGATTTGCAGGATGTAACATATCATAAGGAATGGAAGACGTAGTTTACAATTTGATGACATAGTACACAAAAAACGGGGACCACTTTTGGCTCGTGAGTACCCGTTTCAAAACTACTGGCTGAAATTATACAAACGTTTGAGAGTGCATCTTTAACAGAAAATAAATAGGAAATAATGAATTTATGAAGGTCAATGGTTATTATTACTGTTTAGTGCCGTTAGGATGCTGGAAATGTCTGCTGTAGATTGTGGTTAGTACAGCATTTAGTGACTTCCACTCAATGCTATTGATGGTTGTTGAGCTTAGATTAAGATGGGTCTACTAAAGTTTCCTGAGCCACTAAAAGCTAATTATGTAATATAATATCTACCGTCAGAGTTTGTAACATTTAACCAGATGCTACATAGCACAGTATCCTGTTCCCAAAAGTAAAGACTGTAGACTGTGCCATGGACCGTCAAAGGCCTTCTACTGTATCAAGTTTGACAAATGATTTAATTTGAGTAATTAAAGTCATAACTACATAAATATCACATTTCTACCTTAAATACATATTTTTTATTCATTTTAACCCTATATTATAAACATGCTTCCTTCTGTTTGTGAACCCTGACCAAAACCCAGCTGGTATTATTTGGGCCTGTAGGAATGTCCATGCATAGGGCAGTATGCGCTCACTTTCTGTTTCATAAGTTATTCAACACAATAACACAATAAAAACTGTTTCATAATGTGGTTATTCTGCAGATAAGACAACAACACAATAAAAACCCTGCAGATACCAAATGTTAATTTACATTTGTTCAGGTTTGTGTACTCTCTAAAAGCACCAAATGGGCCGAGGATATGTCTAATGTGTAATGTGTGTAATGTGTAATGATATTTCTGGAGAGAGGGAAATAGCAGTGCAGAAAAAAAGAGTTCTCCACCTTTGTCTTTTTATACAGGAGAGAGAGAGAGGAGACGTATCCACAGGCAGATTTGGAGTTTACAGACAAGGTGTGTTTCCCCAATTAATTGCATACCTCTCCTTTTTGGTGCAAGCTCCAACCTGAGAGTATTTAGCATGTAATTCTGAATTTTTGTTTTGGCGCATACCAACCTAGTCATCATACTGTATCATCATCTCAGCGTTAGTACCCCAAATGGCCACCAATAGATTAAGTTGCCGATATCTAGAAGGTGTGGAAGTCTAAAAGTAAGCTCTGTGATACATTTATGACATAATGGTATGAGTTCTGAAATGTCTGTTATTGATTTGGATTTTCGAGCAACTTTCCAAACTGGGCAGCAACTTTCCTGTTAGTAACACTATATGCCTAGGATTTTATTTTGCCATACTGTTATTTGTTTTCAAGACTGAGCCTATGCAGCCCCTTGGTTGGTTGCGGTCTGTATAGAACTATGATCGTAACAAAATCGAGGAACAGTTCCTTTTATGATTACTGAATGGATGGATTTGATTTCTAATGAAGCACTATGTATTAGAACTAGAATGGTTAAAAAGGTGTCAGCGATTAGGTGAATGGATAAAGGAAACAGGTATGAGTCATCATCTGAATTTACTCCAAATGTAAGCAATGTTACAACAAGGAAAAATACTAATATCCAGAGCTCAAAGAAAGAACCCATATGACAATAACAATCACTCACAAAACAGAAAGGGAAGCCAGAGGGTTAAATAAGGAACATTGTTTATGGAATGGAAACCAGGTGTGTATAATGAAGACAAAACAAAATGAGAAATGGATTGGTGGTGACTAGAAAGCCGGTGACATCGACCGCCGAACGCCGCCCGAACATGGAGAGGGACCAACTTTGGCGGAAGTCGTGACAAAGGGCCTTCGCAATTGCTTTTCACTCAGACCCACCCCCACTCTCTTTTTGTGGCATCTTTTGAAGCTTGCAGAAATCAGTATCATTCACAGAATGTTGCTCTTGGCACATGTGTATAATATTGGGTTCAGGTGTACAGTATTGCTCAAGACTAAAGCCATAGAGTGGAACTACTGTATGTTCCTGAACTGCTTTTTTATATTTCTATCACCTTGGCCAACGGATTGTGAGACATTTCCAGGGGCATATTTTTGAAGCATTTGACTGACAACATTGTCAACCATGTCTTTTCACGTCACTTTACTCAGCTTGGTCAGATTTGCCATGGTTGGGGCCAGAACCTGTGCATTACCATGACATACCATTGAGGCCCACCAGACTGGGGGACCTTCCTACCAGCACTCTTTATTATGGTAACGATAGGATATAAAAAGGATAAGTGCTTTCAGAACACCAACTGTCACAGGGCATTCAACAACACTCTCAAAGTAGGCCACAGAAATACAGTATGCTGCCACAATCTGCAAGTCACCACACATATCTGCCTTTAATACTTTGAGTATGATTAGTTGAAGTGTTGTTAGTTAATGTCATTCAAACACAACAAAGTAAGTAAAAAAATAATCAGGAAATTAAAAATGTAACATCCTACAGCCCTGTAGGAAAAATATGATTATTTGAAGAAATATTGTCTGGTGTTGTTATACTGTACATACATGTACTTGTCAGACAAGTCATACCATGGAATTAGTTATGTACTTTACTGTACCGTAAAGAACAATTAAATTCAAGTGCGTCTTGGTTTAAGTGATACCGTTACACCGATTCATTACCTCTGCTCCAGTTCAAAAGTTCAAGGTTCAGTCTGAATATGTGAGTTAGTAAGTGAAGCCAGATAGGAATAGCTATTGCCAGCAGCTTTATACATTTGTGAGACTGTAGCCAATCGCAGGTTTTAATTAAATGTATTATAGAAGTTGCTGCAACATTAAAAATAACAATTACATCATTATATATGCCATTTAGCAGACACTTTTATCCAAAGCGAATACAGACATGCGCGCATGACTTTTACCTATGGGTTTTCCCGGGAATCGAATTCACTACCCTGGCGTTACAAGTGCCATGCTCCACCAACTGAGCTAAAAAGAACCAAAAGGTTGATATTATCATAGGCAATTTGTTAAAACTAGAGTAGAAGCAACATGTGAAATTAGTTGACAGCACTTTAAATTCCACAATGCCACAATGACCAACAGAACATTCACATCTTCCATGCAATCAGACAGCTTGGTTCACTGAATACAACATTAGAATGTTGACAGGAAGGAATGTTCCCTGGAATGTATAGAATCAGTGCTTCGGAAGAGGTCGTCTAAACAGGAGAATATGACGCTCGAAACAGTTGGAAGCGAATAGCTGTATGGCCCAATGCCTTAGTTTACCAAAGGGATGTGACACATGCAGCACGAACTCTTAAAGCGCACAATAGGCCAGGACGACCCAGAGAGAATAGGTCCTTTGGGTCTGTTGAAAACCAGGGCCAGGGCTTCGCACATGGGGGATTATATATTGGAGAGTGAATTAAACTTTCAGGTACGTAACAGAAGGCTCCTTTTTCTGGTGCTGCCCGTAAATGTTTAAACTACCTTTTAAGAATTCACTCTGCCGGTGGAGTGGGCCCCTTAAATCATTCAACTGGCCAGTGTATTCATAATGACTAACCTCAGTGTATAGAATAAGCTCTTAGGGAGCTCCCCAGCTTTTCCTTTTCTCCCCCCTCTCTATTCACCGATTATTTGACTTTTGTGAGCAAGCTGAGAATTCTCACACGGCCAATCCCACAATGCCCAGTGACATGACTGGAACTTGTGAAATGCGTCACCCACCAACGCCTATTTAAACAAAAAACCCAAAAGGAGAGAAAGAGAAACATTTTCCTTAAGCATAGTTTCCTTCAACAACAGAAACCTCCTTCTCCTTCCCTCCTTCAACATATAAACCTGTTCATCTTTCTGCTGCATTATCTCCAGCACCTCTCCTGACTATAACGGACATTTATATTTAGGCAAAGCCTCTATGACTGACTGCCTGGCCGTTGTTCATGTGAGGGGGCCATGTGAACTGTGGAAGAAGCGACAGTGTCACCAAGTTTATCCCCATAAAATCTCATGGTCATGGATTATACAGTTCAGAGCATTATGACAGTAAAAATACAATCAGGCGTCTAATTGGTATTGTACTGGTTTGCCATAGCCAATGTCATTTCTGAGCTGTGCATTTAGTTAATGTGTAAAATATATAGAGTAGACATAAAAAGTTTAACATTAACCTACAAACAATTACAGTACAGCACAGTAGAGTACAGTATGTACTAACACTGTAATAAAACTAGTAACAGCATTGTATTTACATGTGAGTTGTGCTGTTTTTGTATTGAGAAATAGAGACTGTTTTTGTGTAATAACCAAGGGCATTAAAAAGCCATTTCTAAAGTAACGTAACAGCAATGTTTGTGACTGGACACGGCAACATAATGTTTAGCTTAAAATGTATGCCAAACAAAAACCATTGATTTCAAAGTTTAACAAACCACACAAAATCTAAAAATCGAATGAAACTTTATTTGTCACATGCGCCGAATACAACAAGTGTAGACCGTGAAATGCTTACTTACAAGCCCTTAACCAACAGTGCAGTACAGCTCTATCCACAAGGAAAATGTTTAACAATTTACACAGAGCATTTAAAAAACACATTTACTAGAAGAACTGTGCAGATGCAAAGTTTGGTAACAGAATTTCGGGGAAAATCTTCCTGGTTGATCTGGACGGGACCAAATCTGAACCAATCAACGTCTACATTTCACAAGTTTGGACATCAAAGTACAGCACAGTAGAACTCAGTAGAGTACATTACTGTACAGTACAGTAAAGTTCAGCACAGTCGAGTTCAATACAGTACAGTATAATGCAGTAGATTATAGTGTACTCAACTGTAGCGTGCTCTACTGTGTACGTACTGACCTCTACTCTACTGTACAGTACTGTACTGAACTATACTTTTCTTTACTGTACTGAAATCTACTATACTCTACTGTACAGTACTGTATTGTACTGAACTATACTATACTTTTATTTACTGTACTCTATTATACTGTACTGTGCTGTACTGTACTGTACTGTACTATACTATACTCTAATTTACCTTATTGTACTCAACTGTGCTGTACTGTACTCTACTGTTCTGTCCAAACTTGTGAACCCAACTGTGTTTTATGACTACTATAATTTCACATTATAGCGAATTCAATTGTAGAAATTCCATTACCGATTTTCAGAAATTCCATTACCGATTTGGCAATAGAAAATAATTGATTTGAAAATATCTTAAAGATATGTGGCTTTTGGTAACTGAATTTTAAGGCACAGGGCAATGTTTCTTAAACTTACAGAACTCATTTCTCCCAAAAACCTTTTCTCCATATCTCCAAAAAACTTAGAAACATTTCTCCAAAACTACATATGTGATGATATTAGTTACATGGGTCTTTACTTCAGCATTATTGTGTTTTGATATATTTCTAAAATTATGTATTTCTAATTCCTTTTAAGACTTTTTCTGTTAGATATTTTTTAAGACCCCTTTTCCATCCGTTTGACCACAAATCAAAGCCTTTGCTTATTCATAATTTGTAGGATGGAAAATGGTTTAAAAAAGTATATATATGCCTTAATGTCATGACTTCCGCCGAAGTCGGTCCCTCTCCTTGTTCGGGCGGCGTTCGGCTGTCGACGTCACCGGCCTTCCAGCCATCGCCGATCCACTTTTCATTTTCCATTTGTTTTGTCTTTGTTTTCAATTCCCCAATTACATGTTCATTATTTAACTCTCTGTTTTCCCCATGGTTTTTGTGCGTGTTTGTTTATTGCAAGTTCGGTCCGTTGTTTGTGGGCCTGGTGTTGCTTCATGTATTTTGATATTTTGAGTAAAGTTCCTTGTGTTACTCATCTCTGCTGTCCTGCGCCTGACTCCTCTGCACCAGCTACACCCAAATCCTTACACTTAAATTCTAAAAAATATAGACTCTTAGCTTTCATTTGACACCAAATTTGACATGCTCCTATGAACTTCACATGTTGGTGCTCATGGGTCCTTTTACATGGAAATTACCTACTGTGTTAATTTACACAGGTGGAAAAGCAACTTAATATATATAACATACCAAAATCTCTTTAAAGTAAGACCTGTTCCAAAAAAGCAACAATCAAATGCTTGTTATAGACTATACATTGACATATACTGAACAAAAATATAAAAGCAACATGTAAAGTGTTAATCCCATGTTTCATGAGATTAAATAAAAGATCCCAGAAATGTTCCATACGAACAACAAACGTATTTCCCTCAAATGTTGTACACAAATTTGTTTACATCCCTGTTAGTGAGCCTTTCTTGTTGACAGGTGTGGCCTGATCAGGTGTGGCCTTTCTTGTTGACAGGCATGATCATACATAGGTGCACCGTGTGCTGGGGACAATAAAAGGCCACCCTAAAATATGCAGGTTTGTCACAGACGTCTCATGTTTTGAGGGAGCGTGCAATTGACATGCTGACTGCAGGAATGTCCACCAGAGCTGCTGTTCATTTCTCTACCATAACGTCATTTAAAAAAATTTGGCAGTATGTCCAACCAGCCTGACAACCACAGACCACATGTAACCACACTATTCCAGGCCCTCCACACCAAGCTTCTTCACCTGCGTGATCGTCTGAGACCAGAAATCCCGACAGCTGATGTTAGCTGGGCCTGGCTCCCAAGTGGGTGGGCATATGCCCTCTCTGGCCCACCCATGGTTGCGCCCCTGCCCAGTCATGTGAACTCGATAGATTATGGGCCTAATTTATTTATTTCAATTGACTGATTTCCTTAAATGAACTGTAACTCAGTGAAATCGTTGAAATTGTTTCCTGTTGCATTTATATTTTTGTTCAGTATACATAGTCCCACAGGAAACACAGATTCACAGTATCTCTATGAGCTGCATTTTTTTAAAACTGTGGTGTACAGTCTAAAATGAACATGTCAGATATAACGCCATAAGCCTGTGCAAGGCTGTGCATGTTGCAACACTTCTCAGCACACAGACAGATTTCACATTAGTCTTCCCCACAAGAACTGTATAATTCTTTGCCTGTAAAGAGGCTCACAATAGACACAAGGCTATAAATTGTGTGTGGCTCTATGACTGGAGACAGACTGCCTGGAGCTCTGTGCTACTCTCAATTAATCTTCTCTAGTCTGTGGAGCTCCCCAGCAAAGCTGGTCTCCATGCCTGACAGGCAAAAATGTAATAGATATGCACTATCGATTCACTTTAATAAGTAAAGTGTTGGCAGACAACTTTGGAATGTTTATAAAAGTTTGATTTGTGTCGCCATTGTATTGCATTCCAAAACGCGGGTAAAAGCCACCTTTCTCTCTCAACTGTGTAATTTACTGGTGCTAATTTCAATACCGCAATTTGGAAAATGCTCTGCAAATTAATCCATGCAGACTATAAGTAAAGGCTTGCATGCATATGGTGTAGTTAACAGCATTTGCTTTTGTGCGAGAGAACACTTCAGAGATTGATTAGACCAGCAACTGTTTTAATGTTGAATACAGTACGCTTCTTTACTAGTTTAGTCCATAACTCATTCATGCTCTACACACTTTACAGTTCAGCACTTTGGAAGTTCTCCCATGAGGTATAGCCATTTGCAGGCACAATGCTGGTACACAGACGCCAATGACATAGACATAGTGATGTAGATAAATAATGGCAAACTATACAGAAAAGAACTAACCATATATTTTGCATGAGACAGACATACAGTATATGAAATAAGCTGGGAAAAAGCACTGTCGTTATTTATTGGAAGAGAGGTGTGGCATAGCAAGAAGTACATTTAAATAAAGACATAAAAATGATTAACTATGGCTTTGCTGAATATAACATGGCATGTGTCTTGACTGAAAGTCTCTGGACTGTGAAGCTGTTGAACACAAGCCACCCCTAATGTTAGTTAGATAAACATAAATATCCTAACAATGTAAATCTGACTCTGCCATACTGAAATAAAATCTCATTCTGTTTAGCACACAGAGTATTTTGCACCAGCAATGTAGTATTAGGGATCACTCTCATGTCCACCTAGCCATAAAAACAATAAGTATTTTCATTTTCAATGGAAACAAAGTTTAAAAACTCCAACGTGTTTTGGCTGCATGGGCTTAGTCAGGGAGTACAAAGATATGATAATACAATGTCCTCTTTTGAACTGCTTAGGAGTTATTTCGCCTAGTAAGGAATACTATACACATTAAAAAGTGAAATACTGTAGATATGTTATCCAAAATGCATATCAAGGCTAGAAGCATCAGAACCCATAGAAAGGTAGTTCTAACCTTGAATATGACTGGGCAAAGAATAGGAGAGCCAAATGCATTTGAGATTTTTTACTTTTTATTGTGTAAAGTATTGCTTACTAGGTGTTGTCCAATGAATTCTGTATCCACCATGTTTCCATGTCATAAAACAGAATGTGATGAAGTTGAATCCACGTGGAAAACTGATTGAATTTGAAAAAAGTCATCAACTTAAAGAACTTTTGTCTTTTTCTTACTCAACTTTTCACCTAAATTCAATGACATGGTGACTGTCACGAATATTACCGAAGGTGACTCCCCTTCTTGTTCGGGTGGCGCTCGGCGGTCGTCATCGCCGGTCTACTAGCTATCGCCGATCTGTTGTTCTGTGTTCGTTTAGTTTTGTCTAATTGTTAGCACCTGTTTCTAGTTTGGTTGTTAGGATAGGGTTATATATAGTCTGTTCAGCCCGCTTCTGTTTCGTGCGGGCTTGTTCGTCTGTTTTGTTGTTTGAGTGTATTTTTGTTGGCATTTGGGTTTCACGCTGTCCGTTTATATTTCTGTTCATTTGTGTTTCCACTTTTGTACATGTTATGTTTCCGGGACATTAAAGCGTGTTGTTTTTCACCACATCTTTTGCTCTCTGCGCCTGACTCCACACCTCTTCACTCATTTACCGTAACAGTGACATTTTTGATTGATTTCACATTGAATACATGTTAGTTGACCACATTGACATTGAAATTACATCTGTGCCCAGTGGGTAGATACTTTTGTTTCCCACAGTTCTGCAAAATAGGAGAGTTCACTGTGAATAGTATAAGCCTGCAATAGACATTGATGTCAACCATTGTAAGTAGTGTGTATAAGTATAACTGTTTGGTACAGCAAGTCTATCCTACATGAGGATGGAAGTTGTTTTTTTAAAGACGTTTATAGGCCACGGAGGTTTGTGGTTGCTGATATTGCAAGTTTCAGCTGCCTTTCTGAACCGAAACTCTTGTTTGTGTGTGTGTGTATACATATATATACAGTATATGTGTGCATGCTTTTGTGTGCGTGAGAGCGCTGGTGCATGTGTATGTTTGTGCATGTGCTATTAATTAACCCTTCATTGATCACTTGAAAGATCTGAGAGTCTTTGCACCTTTACTAACCAACTTAAACTGTGTTTACAATAATGTAATAATGTACTGTATGGCCATGGAGCCATTAGTGTAACTCACTGAGAAAAATATATTATTAAACAGCTTTTTAATGTCACTGTTTCACCATTGCCAAAAAGCGAATGATGAAAACAGTCATTTCAAACAAGCAAGAGGAGGAAAATGAGCTGGAGGTGTGTATGATGCCAGATGTACAGCTCCACTCACAAGCCTGTAACTTCCACCTTCTGTCTTTGATTGACAGGGCTTCTTGAAATAAAAACTTTAACATGACATTTTTCATTTTATTTAACCTTTATTTAAGCAGGGAGTCATGCTGAGACTGAGACCACTGTTTCTTTAACAGATGAGGCCTGCATGATCACATCAATAAACCACAATTACACTATATCTACATACACATTGATTACACCATATATACAGTACATCTATATACACATCAATTACACTACATATACAGTATATTTATATATACATTGATTAAACAATATATACAGTATATCTACATACATCAATTACACTATATATACAGTATATTTATATACACATCGTTTACACAATACATGAAAAGCAAACACAAAACATGAAAAGCTAGCTAACACCGACAATACTGGATCACTCTGGTTGCTTTGTGGAGAGGAGAGGACGGTGACCTAGTTTCATGATGACATGTAAATGGCTGATAACCATAGTCCAGGGATTTCTCCAGCAGAGAGAGATTGCAGCCTTGCGCCAGGACCCCCTCTCCTTCATTTGCATAAATGTCCACCCTACCTTACTTAATCATTAACTTACAGACACACAAGCTACCAGACCTAGTCTCAGGGAGGTTAACTCTGAAGAGCCCTTCGATCTCCACTGAGTTAGGTAAACCTGCTTTTAGTTTCTTTGCACCGTACTTGTGGAATAGTCTCCAAGGCTCTAAATTTGGATGCATCTAGAGTAATTCAAAAAGCTGATTTGAGGACCTTTTGACTGAAGAATGTGTTTATTTTCTATGATTGTGTTTTGCTTTTGTGTATTGATTCGTACATTGATGTGTATATTGATGTCTGTAGTGTATACTGATGTGTGCTGGTGTGTATTGTATACAGGGCTCATCTGTGAACGAGACTTTGGTCTTCGCATGACTCTCTGTTAAAATAAAGGTTACATTTGGAGAGCCAGGAGACTAGACATGGAGACATGGAGACATGATTCCTGATGGGAGGGACCCAGACACTCCGTCTCTTCTCCTCCACACTTCTCTTCTCCCAATTTCTTCTTCTCGCTCCACGCCTTCACTATCGTATTCCCCCTTCAACACCCTTCTCTCTTTCAACTGTTACTGCACAAACCTTTTGTGTGGTCATGGACATTGTTTGCAGTCTACTATTATTGCCCATGAACTTGAAGGATTTTTTGACAACTCTGTCTGATTTGTAATGCAGAGGATGACAACAATAATTTTGGAGAAAAGAGTCTGATTAGCATCAATCAATGTAAAATTGCTGTCCATCTATATCTTGAAACATTGATAACTTGGCAATGACAATGACTGTCTGAATTCTTGGGAGGTTGTTGTTGTATTTTACTGGTACGGTATAAACAGATTCTAGACGTATTACATTCTCAAAATCCACTATGAATATTATACCTGGTTTCCCTGCATTCTCATAGTTTTCCATTATTTCAAGTAGTTGTCTAATGTTGTCACCAACATATATTTTAAGAATCCCGTCTTATCGTGATGAATCATTTCCAGTAGGACCTATTCTATGGGCAATACATTTTGCCAATATTTTTGCATCACATCATTAAAGGGTGAGGATCCTCAGTTTTTTTTTAAGACTGGGTCTTTTTATTGCCTTCTGGCTCCTGCTTCAGTAGGAGACAGATCCTCTTTTTTGTCCGACAGTTTGCCATTTATATATGAGTAATTAAAACATGATAGTAATGGATCTTTCAGTAGTTCATAAAAATATTGATATATATCTCTATTGGAATGCCATCAAGACCAGGGGTTTTCCCCATCTGAAAAGATTTTGCAATACAAACAAGCAACATATAAAAATATGTTTCAAATGAAAACCGAGATGACTGTACTAAAACATAAAGAGTAGGCTATAGGCCTGTTTAATCAGATTGAAATACCTTTCATGTTACATCAATGTAATTATATTTTGCTACTTGTACGCTACTGTCTGTAATTTGTCTCAATATATTTCATGATGTGGAGCCTAACGTGCACAATGACAGATTTTTTTATCGGGTCATTAGAATAAGCGGCCTCAATAGGCCAATTTGTAGCCATAGGTGGTAGTATGTCTGTAGGAGCTGATCTGTCGTCAGTATTATGGAATATTTATAATGTTAAGGTAAGATTTGAATGGGGAAAGCTAATTCGGAAGCAGCGCTCCCTTTCTTTCAATCCCATCAGTATCGAAACAAGCTCCAACGACACAATTAGCAACCGCTCTCGCTGCGTGGAGTTTTGGGAAATGCATGTTCTTCGGCCGTTGTAGGAAAAATATTCCTTATTGTTCGACTCAAGTGACACTTTTCCGTGTGTCCGTGTGCAAGTTACACAGAGAAGTCTCTGTGGAATATAATGTTTGGAATGACACAATTTCATACAACATCTATAGACCTGCATCACTGAGAGCACAACATCTATAGACCTGCATCACTGAGAGCACAACATCTATAGACCTGCATCACTGAGAGCACAACATCTATAGACCTGCATCACTATACTGAGAGCACAACATCTATTGACCTGCGTCACTATACCGAGAGCACAACATCTATAGACCTGCATCACTGAGAGCACAACATCTATAGACCTGCGTCACTATACTGAGAGCACAACATCTATAGACCTGCGTCACTATACTGAGAGCACAACATCTATAGACCTGCGTCACTATACTGAGAGTGTTGTTGTTTCTAAAAGGACTATTTGAGTATTTTTGGAACCTTTGTTCATGTTGTTTATGTGCCCCTGCAACTGTAGAACGAGCATGAGGAAGTCTCTCTGGTGGGCTGAGTTCCTCAAAACCAAACAAAATCACAAAAAAAGTGTTTGGACACATCCAAATACAGTTTTGATAAAAAAGTGAACTTCTTTAGAGTTGCCTTCCAAAGGCAAAAATGAATTCTAAATTTTATTCAACAAGCGTTTTCAAATTCAGCTCACTTCGAGCTGAGTTTGTTGACTAAACAAACTAACACATTAGCACAAATTCTTGTCCTTTTAAGGTACTCGCAGAATAATGCTGCTGAAGCTGTTTTTATTTTACGAGTGTCAGGCCAGGCATGCTGCTGGCAACTCCCACTTCCACAGCTGCAACCCCCCATTAGCAATGGACTCAAACCCAAAGGGAGGTAGCTAGTGTGCATACGTTGACAGACAGATTTCTGTGTCATAACATGCTAAATCCCCCTTTTAGTAAATCCAATGATATGGCCTCATAACAAATACATAGATATTGACCCAGTATGTTTTTTGTTGGCTTTTATGTAATCAGTGTAACTAACTCCTCATTATTGTCCCTCATCGATTCTCTCAACTCATGAGTACCAAATAATTACACTCTAGCAATTATAATCAGAGAGATTAAGTAATTTGTGTTCATCAATCAGTTCAGGAGTTCAAGACTTGTAATGATGATTAAATACAGGACAGCAGTCAAGCATGGAGTATATTTAAAAAATGTCCATGTCCACATGTGTGAAGAAGAATATGCCAGAGGGCTGGCGTGATCCCCTCGCTAAGTGTACTCATTTTAGCAGATTAAGGCCTTGGAGGGAGCGAGGCTGTTCTCAGATCTGTAATTACAGGCGACTCAGAGGCTACTCATTGTGTGCGTCGCATAACCTAGGCAACAGGAGAATCAAATATGTCTTAGAGGTGAGTAAATACACCCCTGCGTTCCAAAGTGAAATCTTTTGGGGCATGTTTTTGCCACGACTGAAAAGCTCCCTGTGAGGTAAGAGAATCATTCACAGCAAGGCAATTGGAGGGGTTGGAGGCCAAGAGGGCCAAGCCCACTTGAAGAGCCCTGCTCTGCCACTCCACTGCTCTGCCTATGACCCCCATTTTATACCATTACTCAAAGACAAGGAAGGACAGTTTGTTTAGTCAGGCTTTTTTCGTTGACATTAATTACTGTCACGTCCTGACCATAGAAAACCTGTATTTTCTATGGTAGAGTAGGTCAGGGCGTGACTAGGGGTTTTTGTTCTAGTTTATATTTTCTATGTGGGGTTCTAGGTTTGATTTTCTATTTTGGTGATTTTTACGATTCCCAATCAGAGGCAGTTGGTTATCGTTGTCTCTAATTGGGGATCATACTTAAGTAGCATTTTTCCCACCTGTGGGTTATGGGATATTGTTTATGTTCAGTTGCCTGTTAGCACAGCATTTGTCGTCACGGTTCGTTTGTTCTTTATTGTTTTTGTATTTTGCTTAAGTTTCACTTTATTCATTAAAAGTATGTGGAACTCTACGTACGCTGCACCTTGGTGCGACCATCATTATTACAAACAACGTGACAATTACACAATTATGAAAACCACAGTCATGGATACATCAATTGCGGCGAAGCTAAACTCCCAAATAATTTTCCACAAATGTAATATTATCCTTGTGTTGTAAATGGATATGTCACAGGGTGGAAAAGTGACAGATTATTTAAGATCTGGGTTGAGCAGGCAGAGTTATTAAGTAGAGACCAAAAAACTATTTCAAACAAATAACATTTTGTAGGGCACGGCTTAGTCGGTTACACACTATAAGTTCAATTAAAATGATTTAGCCAATGCAAGTAAGAAATATAAAAACAAACAAATAATATCAAACAACCCAAACAACGTGGCACATGAAGTGGTGCAGCCCAGGAGGCAGGCGTCATTTTTCTTAAACAGTCTGTCTCACAACTTTTAGTAGCCATGTGCTACTCTGCAACAGGACTCCGCCATGCCCCTGGACTGCATCACTTCCTGTGGACGACCACCTAGAACCCCAAAAAATACAGAGGGATTAAAAATAGATATCAAAGTCACTCAAGTCAATTGTCCAATGAGAATGCTTGCTGAATTAACAGGGGCAATTAGTCAATCCTGTGGGCTGTGCAGTGCTGTAAAGTACTTTAAATGACTACTTAAGTCATTTTTGGGGGCATCTGTACCTTACTATTTATATTTTTGACAACTTTTACTCCACTACATTCCCGAAGAAAATAATGTACTTTTTACTTCACCAGGAAGGACTCACTGCATTTGGAATGCTTAACAGGATAAGAAAATGGTCTAATTCAAGTACTCATCAAGAGAACATCCCTGGTCATCCCTTCTGCCTCTGATCTGGTGGACTCACTAAACACAAATACTCCATTTGTAACTTATGTCTGAACATTGGAGTGTGCCCCCTGACTATGCATAAATGAAAATAAGAAAAGTGTGCTGTCTGGTTTGCCTAATATAACACATTTGAAATAATTCTTACTTTTACTTTGAAACTTAAGTATATGTTTGCAATTACATTTACTTTTGATACTTTATTATATTTAAAACCAAATACTTTTAGACTTATTTTACTGGGTGACTTTCACTTTTACTTAAGTCATTTTCTATTAAGGTATGACAATTGGGTACTTTTTCCACCACTGGGGCTGTGACATATACTACCCATTATCCTTTGAGTGAAGATACTGTTTAGCAGGGGTTGAACATAAGTCTATTTAAAACGGCATATCTTGTAAAGAAATACCAACACAATTATACTAATTATACTCAAACCTATTCGACATTCCCTAATTTGTTTCATTTTGACCTATGGAAATCCTTTACAGTAGCTGCTTGTTAACCAAGGTACAGCACTGGATCACAAGGCAGGCTGCCAATGTTATTTATGACAGCAATCAGCATTTTGAATGAAGCCGTTATAGTATCCTCCGAAAACCGTTACAGTACATGGAAAAAACAGCCCTGTTAGGCAATCTTAGTACAGAGTGTACAGTTGAAGTTGGAAGTTTACATAGACTTAGGTTGGAGTCATTAAAACTTGTTTTTCAACCACTCCACAAATTTATTGTTAATTAACAAACTATAGTTTGGGTAAGTCGGTTAGGACATCTACTTTGTGCATGACACAAGCCATTTTTCAGACAATTGTTTATAGACAGATTATTTCACTTATAATTCACTGTATCACAATTCCAGTGGGTCAGAAGTTTACATACACTAAGTTGACTGGGCCTTTAAACAGCTTGGAAAATTCCATAAAATGATGTCATAGCTTTAGAAGCTTCTGATAGGCTAATTGACATAATTTGAGTCAATTGGAGGTGTACCTGTGGATGTATTTAAAGGCCTACCTTCAAACTCAGTGCCTCTTTGCTTGACATCATGGGAAAATCAATAGAAATCAGCCAAGACCTCAGAAAAAAAAATTGTAGACCTCCACAAGTCTGGTTCATCCTTGGGAGCAATTTCCAAATGCCTGAAGGTACCACGTTCATCTGCACAAACAATAGTACGCAAGTATAAACACCACGGGACCACGTAGCCGTCATACCGCTCAAGAAGGAGACGCATTCTGTCTCCTAGAGATGAACGTACTTTGATGCGAAAAGTGAAAATCAATCCCTGAACAACAGTAAAGGACCTTGTG
Organism: Oncorhynchus gorbuscha; assembly: GCF_021184085.1. NCBI lineage: Eukaryota > Metazoa > Chordata > Actinopteri > Salmoniformes > Salmonidae > Oncorhynchus > Oncorhynchus gorbuscha. Next base: position 61,829,598 of record NC_060183.1, on the reverse strand, counting down.
AAGATGCTGGAGGAAACAGGTACAAAAGTATCTACAATGGGGAGAAAAAGTATTTGATAACTGCCGACTTTGCAGGTTTTCCTACTTACAAAGCATGTAGAGGTCTAATTTTTATCATAGGTACACTTCAACTGTGAGAGACGGAATCTAAAACACAAATCCAGAAACTCAGTGTATGATTTTTTAAAGTAATTAATTTGCATTTTATTGCATGACATAAGTATTTGATACATCAGAAAAGCAGAACTTAATATTTGGTACAGAACTCTTTGTTTGCAATTACAGAGATCATACGTTTCCTGTAGTTCTTGACCAGGTTTGCACACACTGCAGCAGGCATATTGGCCCACTCCTCCATACAGACCTTCTCCAGATCCTTCAGGTTTCAGGGCTGTCGCTGGACAATACAGACTTTCAACTCCCTCCAAAGATTTTCTATTGGGTTCAGGTCTGGAGACTGCCTTGGCCACTCCAGGACCCTGAGATGCTTCTTAAGGAGCCACTCCTTAGTTGCCCTAGCTGTGTGTTTTGGGTTGTTGTCATGCTGGAAGACCCAGCCACGACCCATCTTCAATGCTCTTACTGAGGGAAGGAGGTTGTTGGCCAAGATCTCGTGATACATGGCCCCATCCATTCTCCCCTCAATACGGTGCAGTCGTCCTGTCCCCTTTGCAGAAAAGAGGGTGAATGACCATCATCTTGAACTTCTGACATTTTCTAATAATTGCACCAACAGTTGGTGCCTTCTTACCAAGCTGCTTTCCTATTGTCCTGTAGCCCATACCAGCCTTGTGCAGGTCTACAATTCTATTCCTGCTGTCCTTAACCAGCTCTCTGGTCTTGGCCATTGTGGAGAGGTTGGAGTCGGTTTGATTGAGTGTGTGGACAGGTGTCTTTTATACAGGTAACGAGTTCAAACAGGTGCAGTTAATACAGGTAATGAGTGGAGAACAGGAGGGCTTCTTAAAGAAAAATGAACAGTTCTGTGAGAGCCGGAATTCTTACTGGTTGGTAGGTGATCAAATACTTATGTGATGCAATGAAATGCAAATTAATTACTTAAAAATCATACAATGTGAATTTCTGGATTTGTACTTCTACATGCTTTGTAAGTAGGAAAACCTGCAAATCGGCAGTGTATCAAATACATGTTCTCCCCACTGTATATCCACAGTAAATCGAGTCCTATATCAACATAACCTGAAAGGCCGCTCAGCAAGGAAGAAGCCACTGCTCCAAAACCTCCATAAAAAAGACAGAATACATTTTGCAACTGCACATGGGGACAAAGATCGTACTTTTTGGAGAAATGTCCTCTGGTTTGATGAAACAAAAATAGAACTGTTTGGCCATAACGACCATCATTATGTTTGGAGGAAAAAGGGGGAGGCTTGCAAGATGAAGAACGCCATCTCAACTGTGAAGCACTGGGGTGGCAGCATCATGTTGTGGAGGTGCTTTGCTGCAGGAGGGACTGGTGCACTTCACAAAATAGATGGTATCATGTGGGAGGAAAATGATGTGGATATATTGAAGCTGCATCTCAAGACATCAGTCAGCAAGTTAAAGCTTGGTTGCAAATGGGTCTTCCAAATGGACAATGATCCCAAGCATACTTCCAAAGTTGTGGCAAAATGACCTCAATCCCAAAGAACATTTGTGGGCAGAACTGAAAAAGCGTGTGCGAGCAAGGAAGCCAACAGACCTGACTCTGTTACACTAGCTCTGTCAGGAGGAATGGCCCAAAATTCACCAAACTTATTGTTGGCTTCCTTGTCCCAAGTTATACAATTTAAAGGCAATGCTACCAAATACTAATTGAGTACGTAAACAACTGGGAATGTGATGAAAGAAATGAAAGCTGAAATAAATTATTCTCTCTGCAATTATTCTGACATTTCACATTCTTAAAATAAAGTGGTGATCCTAACTGACCTAAAACAGGGAATTTTTACTAGGATTAAATGTCAGGAATTGTGAAAAACTGTGTATAAATGTATTTGGCTATGGTGTATGTAAACTCCCGACTTCAACTGTACATACATTGGTTTTCTGCAGATTCCTGTGGCCTGTGTATTTTAATTGATGGTCGCCTGGGGCCTCTGGTTAAATTGTCAGTTTCAGCTGCAAATTAATTGAGATTTTCTGTGCCAATGTCTCCATACATAGTATAGGCTATGATGCAAGACAGTGCAAGTTGGGTTGAATGTATGTTTTGATGCACAATAGTTTGCTTGAAGCTGGTGAACCTGCCACATCCGTATACAATATGACAACAACAAATAAATAATTACTGCCACCCCAGACCTAAAGCTGCCTCCAGCAGCCTAATGGTTAGAGCGTTGGAGCAGTAACCGAAAGGTTGCGAGATCAAATCCCCGAGCTGACAAGGTAAAAAGGCAGTTAACCCACTGTTCCTAGGTCGTCATAGAAAATAAGAATTTGTTCTTAACTGACTTGCCATGTTAAATAAGTAACATTGAATTATGTTTTTTCCCCTTTGGAAATCATTGCAAATCATTGCATGTGCAATAGAACAGCAGATTATATACTGCAATTTTTTTGTCCCACGATGCTGGATGCTCTTCTCCTCTGTTTCATAAACAAAACAAAAACAATAACAATTTTGCTGGGGTGAACAGTGGAGCTCTTTCCCCTAATCACGATATCAAAGTTGTTGATATTAAATGCCACAGTAGGCCAGGGTTTCCCAAACTCTGTCCTCGGGACACGAAGAAGTGCACGTTTTGTTTTTTTGCCCTAGCACTACACAGCTGATTCTAATAATCAACTAATCATCAAGCTTTGATCATTTGAATCAGCTGTGTAGTGTTAGGGCAAAAACCAAAACGTTCACCCTTCGGGGTCCAGAGGACCGAGTTTGGGAAATGCTGCAGTATGCTTACAGATTTCCCCTTTTGTGTTTTGAAAGTTGACATAAACACCAGCACCCCACTCCTCATATCCTATACTTCTAAACCCTTTTGAGAGCACAGAGGTTGTCCTAACTCTTAGAAGTAATATCCCCTGTTTTTGTGACCTGTGTGGTTCTGGTACCAGTTCTGGACATCATTTTCATTTATACATCGATGTGTGGACACTATAGATCGAAATGGCTTGCACTGAGCAGTAGCCCTGATTCTCACGGACACAGGAGTATGTCTCTTCTACCTGTGTGAAGCAGAATGTGAAATCTGACACCACTTGAAGTTGGGATGTCCCTCCTACTATTTCATTCGCTCTTCTAACTGTCCATCAACTCCTGGGTGAACACTCTGTCACAGCCACTAAAAACACATATGCCCAGAATCCTTACAACGTACTGCAGCAGGAGAGAGTGGTTTCGCTACTGTAGTACATTCTGAGATCCATTTATAGCCAGTTATTTAAAATAATTAATAGACTGTGATTTGAGATGAAAAGCGAGTTCCTAATGAGTTCAAGCCAAGCTAGAGCTCTGCGTGACGTTCAAAGTGATGGGGCCAGCGGTTTTGATCAAGAGAGCATCAGAAAATATGCACATCTTCTCTAACACTAAACATACAAATATATATTTTACAGTTATAAGGAAAGTGAAATCTTCTAGGTAGTTATTTTATCAATTGATTATACTACATTTAGAAAACATTTAAGTAATTTCAAGCCTTATTTTATACAGTTTGTTGAATAGGAAATAAATCATGTAAAATATTTCATATTCTCGTGTTTGTATCATATTTGTACTGTGCACTTCAGCTTGTGTCCTCAAAATTGACCACACTTCAGCAGTTTATAACTATTTTCCCAGAAAGGTGAGATTTGAACCTTTCTTGGAGTATGCAGCATTACGAGTTATTGTTCATGGCCCTCTCATGACAAATCCTTACTTTTGGGGATTACGTTTTCAATTATATTTAGTTACCTTTAAGAGGTTTTAAAGAACACCTAAGCAGTCTTTTCACTGCCACTCCAGACCCAAAGCTGCCTCCAGGTTAGCTCACCTCTAACCTGACCTGCATAGTAAGTGGCTTGGCTTAATTGGTCAGACATGACACACAGTGGAAGATGCTAGGGTAGAGCCTGTGGGGCTGTGTCAAAAACTTTACAAGCCGTAAAATACTTGATTCCTCTGGCCTCGTTTCCTAAATTCCATGCAAAGCTCATTGGAGGAGGAGGTTAGAGGGAGGGACATTGGATACTCTCCTTCAATATGCTTTGACAGGAATTAAGGAAACAAGGATTGAGGAGGCAAGGATTTGAGGTCCAACAACTTTGTCGGACACAGCCAGAGTTTGGAGAGAGGGAGGGAAAGCTAAGCATACATACTGCACTGTTCTGCTAGACCCTGAGCCAAAGATCCGGCCCAACTATTTCTCACCTCCATTCCAACTTCGTCAACAACACACAGGGAGGTGAACAAACTGCCGATATGAATTACACACGGAGCACTAGAAAATCCGGCTGCAAATGTAATTTACTGCTAGAGTCTCATGCCTCCGTGTCATTGAGACTGTGGGTCAGTCCACTATATTTAACCTGTCTAATGAGCTTTATGCAGAAACACATGGACTATTTACCCTTACTAGTGCCCTGCCAACATCATTATGCAAAAAAAAGACAGTGTTTATACACAGACAGTTCTTTCTTGCTAGTGCATTGAAGAGTGCGCTTCAGGCAGGCTCTACTTCAACAGGCACACACAATCACCACACTTGGTTATGCAGATCATGACGAGGGAGTGAACGTTATTCATAATAAGAGATACAATTTTTTTGATCTCTCTGAAATGAAAATGGATGGCCCTCAATTCACCAAAATATATTTTTTGCCCAACCCCACCCTGAAAGCTTAAAAAAACAAGTGACTCTCCCCTATACCCAAAATGCTAATGAAAACAAAGTGGATAGAAGAGGTTAGACCATGTCTACCATATAGCCTCACTTATTGGACAGACTTGAGCCTTAGATATGCAGTTTTAGAAACTGTTCTTTGTCCTGTTAGCATTACATGGTAACGTAAGACTTTTGATAATGCACAGGGCTGCGGGCCAGAAGGTTGTGGGTTCGCAGACCACCTTGGACAGGAGTAGGGGCACAAAGCTCTACTTTAAAGTAAAAGCATGGCTAACTAGCTTGCCCATGACGTATTTATCAGAGTTGTTGACCTTAAAATAAGCCAGATTCAATTAATTTACATTGAGGTGCTGCTAACTTGAAGCAGCCGCCGCAGCACAATCAATCGGAAATAACCAGCTAGCTCATGGTGCTGAAAGTAGGCAAATTGGAGTAGGCATAATTAATTTAAACCATCTGCATTTTGATTAGTATTTCCAAACAACAAGAAGGCTTTGTTTTGGAGCCTATTTCTTCCTATTTAAGAAATATCCGGTAGGCCTACCTGTTTGACAAATGAAAATCGGCTATAGGCTGCTATACTGTATCCATCGTCAAATCTTCCACCCACCGAGCACTCTATAAATAGCCTACCTCCATGTCAGTGAAGGGCTTTTAAGTGGAAAGACTCAAATTGAGGGGGTATGAGAGGGTATGCCATAGGTCTACCTTTTCTAAAAGAAAATGGCAAAAAGCACAGGCCTACCCATTTTTAGTTGAAGATTTTTATGAAAATATAACAAATCTGATTATTTAAAGTGATCTATAACAGTGCTTTGGTTTGTGAAAGACGTGACTCCAATGCATGAGAGGATATCATTGTTTCGATTCTTTGACATTCAGAGGCTGACTTTGCTTGGGAAGTAATCAACTCCTTCTAAATAATAATCTCCTTCAAAAATTAAATAATGAACTTTTTCTAAATAATCAACTACTTCAAAAAGCTAAATGATCAAGTGCTTCACTCACTAGTTACCTAAAATACACTACAAAAGTATGTGGACACCTGCTCGTAGAACATCTAATTTCAAAATCATGGGCATTGATATGGAGTTGGTCCCCCCTTCGCTGCTATAATAGCATTCTCCTGGGAAGGCTTTCCACTAGATGTTGGAGCATGGCTGCATGGACTTGCTTCCATTCAGCCACAACAGCATTAGTGAGGTCAGGCACTGATGTTGGGCGTTTAGACCTGGCTCGCAGTAGGCATTCCAATTCATCCCAAAGGTGTTAGATGGGGTTGAGGTCAGGGCTCTGTGCAGGCCAGTCAAGTTCTTCCACACCGATTGACAAACCATTTCTGTATGGACCTCGCTTTGTGGACGGAGCCATTGTCATGCTGAAACCGGAAAGGACCTTCCCCAAAAATTGTAAGCACAGAATCGTCTAGATTGTCATTGTATGCTGTAGCGTTAAGATTTTCCTTCACTGGAACTAAAGGGCCTAGCCCGAACCATGAAATACAGCCCCAGACCATTATTCCTCCTCCACCAAACCTTCTCCTGGCATCCGCCAAACCCAGATTCGTCCGTCGGACTACCAGATGTTGAAGCGTGATTCATAACTCCAGAGAACGCGTTTCCACTGCTCCAGAATCCAATGGCATTGAGCTTTACACCATTCCAGCTGATGCTAGGCATTGCGTATGATGATCTTAGGCTTGTGTGTGGCTGCTTGGCCATGGAAACCCATTTCATGAAGCTCCCGACGAACAGTTATTTTGGCTGACGTTGCTTCCAGAGGCAGTTTGGAACTCGATTTTAGGCAATTTTATGGACTACAGCGGTCCCGTTCTGTGAGCTTGTATGGCCTACCACTTCGCAGCTGAGCCGTTGTTGTCCCAGACATTTCCACTTCACTTCACTGTTTCTCAGTAAAGTATTATTTTTTATCCTTAACCGTTGATTCCTCGTCTGGTCTCTTCTCTGCACCTGAGTCCAACCTCACCATGTCACACTTACAGTTGACCGGGTCAGCTCTAGCAGGGCAGAAATTTGACGAAATGACTTGTTGGAAAGGTGGCATCCTATGACAGAGTCCCTAAGCTCTTCAGTAAGACCATTCTACTGTGAATGTTTGTCAATGGAGATTGCTTACCTAATCGGCAAATGCACTTTCAGCGAAAACATTCTACAATGTTATTTCAATATGAATCACTTCACAAGATAATTTGTTTACAAGAATAAAAAGAAAAATCAGTACTGAATTTACAGGTCAGGTTATTTTTGTTTGCCGAGCTCTCTGGATCATTTATAAACTGAGACAATTTTTTTAACCTGCCCAATGGAAGCCATGTTTGTTATTTATACCCTGGTTGAGACGTTGTATTTAGTCTTTCTTCCAGTTGAGAGCTGAATGATATGAAGAGGTTTATGAACTAGTGCCTCCCCTGAAGAAGGCAGAAGGGCTCCATACCTCACTTTAATTGCATACTGGGTCGACTTGTATAACAGCTAGAAATCCATCCAGTCCATCTCTTTTTTCAGCGCAGGGAACAATCCATTATTTACATACTTTGTCATGCGGATCAGCGTCATTTCAAAGGTCAAACACCTGTGATGCTTTTGTATTTATTCATCACACATACCAGCTGTTAAACAAACAGTGGGCATTAATAAAAGATACATCCAATGTCAAAATAATATGCCATATCATACTTACGTACATGGAGAGATTTGAGTAATGTTGTTTGGGAAATTAGTCAGATTTTCCCTTGACCACTAGGTATAAAAATGATTACAGTGATAAGGCAGTTGAAATCTTATAGCATGTCAATTGTAAAGTTGATTTTGGTATATGTAGATTATCTAAAACATGTTTCATGAAAGGTTGTTCATAGCATATGAAATGTGAAAATTTGAAAAGTACTATTTTTTATGCTATTTACTGTAGCAGTACATTGAAGGGCAAATAGTGCATACAAATCATAGTGAAATAATACATAACTACCTGAGCTTTCTAACAACATAAGGCGTTACTAGGTATTGCTCACTGCCCTCATGAAGATATGTTTAACGATAACATTCAACAGGTTCAATTACAGTAAAAGTAATAAAGATATTGCAATGAGCCTGCCCTCAAAAAGAAAGAAAGAACTGGAATCCCAGGTCCAATGAATATTGATAGTGATAAAAGTTGAGGTTGTCATTTTGAATGTTTTGAATCCTCTAGGAAATCTAGCTACACTCAGAAAAAGGGTGCCAAATGGGTTCTTCAGAGGGATAGGGTTCTACCAAGACCTGTTTTGATCTGAAGATCCCTTTTTGGAAGACAAGGGTTCTTTGTAAGGCAAATAGTTCTACCTAGAACCGTTTTTAGAGGAAAGGGTTATTTGGAAGGCAATAAGAGTTCAACATAGAATCATATATTATATTTCCCAGCATGCTCTACTGCAAGGTGATTTTCAGAATTGTTTGTTTTAATGGCTGTGTTTTTACATGTGCATTGATTGGGTGATACATTTTATGCTACACAAATGTATAGAACATCCATTTTTCTAAACTAATCCAATCTGTTAGTAGTTGGACTTATTGCACCCGTTACAGTTTAGATGATTGAGGTACTCTCAGTATTCAATCTTCCCTACCCAGCAAGTGATTCTGAATGCAGGATGCATGATTACATGACAAACGTTTATATTTACTGGATATCCTAACTCTGTCTGGATTCCAATAGGAATTACACATCACTTTGCAAGCCAGCATAATGTGATTTGCAGGCCTGATGTAAACTGTAAACCAGGAGTTTCATAACACCATTGTGTTGGGGTATAACTAGGCCCTCAAAGAAAGGCCTTATGATATACAGTATGTAACGCACTGTCATGAAGAATGACATTTTAAGGCTGGTGGAACCGTTAATTGAGAGCTCAAGGAATAACCTTTAGATTATAAAATGATTCTTGGTAGAACCCTTCATAGAGGGTTCTAGGTAGAGCCATATACAGAGGGTTAAATAAAGAACCCTACATAGAGGGTTCTACCTAGCACCCAAAACAGAAAAACCCTATATGGTTCTACTTAGCACATTTTTTTCTAAGAGTGTACAGTTAAGGTACATACATTTTCTACCACTCCAACCTGTTATGTGATGAACATGTTACTCATGAGCACTGAGCAGCAGTAGCAACGTGAGTGTGGTTGGCTGGAAGTCAGGGCCCCAATGCATGTCGCCTGAGTTGAGTAAGTGTGAAGCCCTGAACCCGTGAAAAAGTTTCACAAGATCAGGTAGAGGCTACTTCTGGGGATCAGGTTCCTATGGGAACAAAGCCTGGTGTTAGGGGGCTGGGGAGACTATCCTCAGTATAGAAGCACAAGAGAGAAAGCCAAGCTACGAAATCTAATTTCAAAGGCTCATGGCTGAGGAAAGCAACACATTTTCAAACAGCTAGTTACGTAAACTCCCCAAAACACAACACACTACCTTCACCCAACTCGACAGTTAAGTGTGGACCCTGTAGAGAGTGGCACGGTGAACTAATCCTGTAGGCCTCTTTCAATCTCGGTTCCTGATATTTCCCACAGAGGAAAGCAAACACCAAGCTCGGCAGCTCCGGTAATGTATTTCTGACCCGGCAGACGGCGAGAGGAACTGAAACACTGTGTATGGAAGAGAGAAGAACAAAGAAAGACAGAGAGAGAAACAGAGAGAGAGAGAGAGAGCAATGTTGAGGGTGAAGGTTGTTCAGTGAAAGAATGATCAGGGAGACTGGAGACTAATTAGGGAAACAGTTTACCTTCAATTAGCAACTGGAC
>NC_060183.1:59677473-59679973 GCF_021184085.1 Oncorhynchus gorbuscha | reverse complement strand
TCCTGTCAATGAGAGGTTGTCTCCCTCCTGTCAATGAGAGGTTGTCTCCCTCCTGTCAATGAGAGGTTGTCTCCCTCCTGTCAATGAGAGGTTGTCTCCCTCCTGTCAGTGAGAGGTTGTCTCCCTCCTGTCAGTGAGAGGATGTCTCCCTCCAGTCAATGAGAGGTTGTCTCCCTCCAGTCAATGAGAGGTTGTCTCCCTCCTGTCAATGAGAGGTTGTCTCCCTCCTGTCAATGAGCGGTTACCTCCCTCCTGTCAATGAGAGGTTGTCTCCCTCCAGCCAATGAGAGGTTGTCTCCCTCCTCTCAATGATAGGTTACCTCCCTCCTGTCAATGAGAGGTTGTCTCCCTCCTGTCAATGAGAGGTTACCTCCCTCCTGTCAATGAGAGGTTGTCTCCCTCCAGTCAATGAGAGGTTACCTCCCTCCTGTCAATGAGAGGTTTTCTCCCTTCTGTCAATGAGAGGTTGTCTCCCTCCAGTCAATGAGAGGTTGTCTCCCTCCTGTCAATGAGAGGTTGTCTCCCTCCTGTCAATGAGAGGTTGTCTCCCTCCTGTCAATGAGAGGTTGTCTCCCTCCTGTCAATGAGAGGTTGTCTCCCTCCTGTCAATGAGAGTTTGTCTCCCTCCTGTCAATGAGAGTTTGTCTCCCTCCTGTCAATGAGAGTTTGTCTCCCTCCTGTCAATGAGAGTTTGTCTCCCTCCTGTCAATGAGAGTTTGTCTCCCTCCTGTCAATGAGAGTTTGTCTCCCTCCTGTCAATGAGAGTTTGCCTCCCTCCTGTCAATGAGAGGTTGTCTCCCTCCTGTCAATGAGAGGTTGTCTCCCTCCTGTCAATGAGAGGTTGTCTCCCTCCTGTCAATGAGAGTTTGTCTCCCTCCAGTCAATGAGAGGTTGTCTCCCTCCTGTCAATGATAGGTTGTCTCCCTCCTGTCAATGAGAGTTTGTCTCCCTCCTGTCAATGAGAGTTTGTCTCCCTCCTGTCAATGAGAGTTTGTGTCCCTCCTGTCAATGAGAGGTTGTCTCCCTCCTGTCAATGAGAGGTTGTCTCCCTCCTGTCAATGAGAGTTTGTCTCCCTCCTGTCAATGAGAGTTTGTCTCCCTCCAGTCAATGAGAGGTTGTCTCCCTCCTGTCAATGAGAGGTTGTCTCCCTCCTGTCAATGAGAGGTTGTCTCCCTCCTGTCAATGAGAGGTTGTCTCCCTCCTGTCAATGAGAGGTTGTCTCCCTCCTGTCAATGAGAGGTTGTCTCCCTCCTGTCAATGAGAGGTTACCTCCCTCCTGTCAATGAGAGGTTGTCTCCCTCCTGTCAATGAGAGGTTGTCTCCCTCCTGTCAGTGAGAGGTTGTCTCCCTCCTGTCAGTGAGAGGATGTCTCCCTCCAGTCAATGAGAGGTTGTCTCCCTCCAGTCAATGAGAGGTTGTCTCCCTCCTGTCAATGAGAGGTTGTCTCCCTCCTGTCAATGAGAGGTTGTCTCCCTCCTGTCAATGAGAGGTTGTCTCCCTCCAGCCAATGAGAGGTTGTCTCCCTCCTCTCAATGATAGGTTACCTCCCTCCTGTCAATGAGAGGTTGTCTCCCTCCTGTCAATGAGAGGTTACCTCCCTCCTGTCAATGAGAGGTTGTCTCCCTCCAGTCAATGAGAGGTTACCTCCCTCCTGTCAATGAGAGGTTTTCTCCCTTCTGTCAATGAGAGTTTTTCTCCCTCCAGTCAATGAGAGGTTGTCTCCCTCCAGTCAATGAGAGGTTGTCTCCCTCCTGTCAATGAGAGATTGTCTCCCTCCTGTCAATGAGAGGTTGTCTCCCTTCTGTTAATGAGAGGTTGTCTCCCTCCTGTCAATGAGAGGTTGTCTCCATCCTGTCAATGAGAGGTTGTCTCCCTCCTGTCAATGAGAGGTTACCTCCCTCCTGTCAATGAGAGTTTGTCTCCCTCCTGTCAATGAGAGGTTGTCTCCTCCTGTCAATGAGAGTTTGTCTCCCTCCTGTCAATGAGAGTTTGTCTCCCTCCAGTCAATGAGAGTTTGTCTCCCTTCCTGTCAATGAGAGGTTGTCTCCCTCCTGTCAATGAGAGGTTGTCTCCCTCCTGTCAATGAGAGTTTGTCTCCCTCCAGTCAATGAAAGTTTGTCTCCCTCCTGTCAATGAGAGGTTGTCTCCCTCCTGTCAATGAGAGGTTGTCTCCCTCCTGTCAATGATAGGTTGTCTCCCTCCAGTCAATGAGAGGTTGTCTACCTCCTGTCAATGAGAGGTTGTCTCCCTTCTGTCAATGAGAGGTTGTCTCCCTCCAGTCAATGAGAGGTTGTCTCCCTTCTGTCAATGAGAGGTTGTCTCACTCCTGTCAATGAGAGGTTACCTCCCTCCTGTCAATGAGAGTTTGTCTCCCTCCTGTCAATGATAGTTTGTCTCCCTCCTGTCAATGAGAGGTTGTCTCCCTCCTGTCAATGAGAGGTTGTCTCCCTCCTGTCAATGATAGGTTGTCTCCCTCCAGTCAATGAGAGGTTGTCTCCC
>NC_060183.1:59672473-59674973 GCF_021184085.1 Oncorhynchus gorbuscha | reverse complement strand
CTTCGGTGCCGATACGGTATGTATTACCATTCTCACTATTCTATATGAATTGCGATTCGATACGGTGATTTTATTGCGATTTGATGTTCCAAACATATTGTTCACCATTTGTCTGCTGCAGAGGGACAAGGGAGAGCCATGAGAAGATGGGCTTTAGATCAGTCATGGAAATCAAAGAGCTGGAAACAAATTGGCTCCCTATTTAAATAGAAGATCCTGGAGTTTTGGTGGAGGTACAGTCAAGTAGCACAAACATGATATTGTACAAACGATACGACATATAATGAAAAATAATATCCCGATATGTAACTGCATGATTTTCCCCCCATCACTACTATTTATATATATCTGATTCTCTTTACTGATATCCCTCCATACCTATTTCTGTCTGTCTCCATCTCTTTCTGATCCTCTCTCTTCACTTACAGCATTTCACAATCTCTCTCTCCCTCCAACCTTTCTCCATCTCAATCGATCTCTCTGGCTATTCTAGGATCTCTGTATCCTGTGGTTGTATTTTTCTACTATTTAAATTCTGCATTGTTGGGAACATTTCACTGTTAGTCTACACCTGTTATTTACGAAGCATGTGACAAATAAAATGTGATTCGATTTTCTCTGCTTAGCTCTTTCTGGTTTGATCAATCTCCCTCCATCTCCATATCTCTCTGTTTCTCTCCCTCCGCCTGTTTCTCTCTCCCTCCGCTTCTCTCTCTCCCTCCGCTTCTCTCTCTCCCTCCGTCTGTTTCTCTCTCCCTCCGCTTCTCTCTCTCCCTCTGTCTCTCTCCCTCCGCTTCTCTCTCTCCCTCTGTCTCTCTCGCTCCGCTTCTCTCTCTCCCTCCGCTTCTCTCTCTCCCTCTGTCTCTCTCCCTCCGCTTCTCTCTCTCCCTCTGTCTCTCTCCCTCCGCTTCTCTCTCTCCCTCCGCTTCTCTCTCTCCCTCCGCTTCTCTCTCTCCCTCCGCTTCTCTCTCTCCCTCCGTCTGTTTCTCTCTCCCTCCGCTTCTCTCTCCCCCTCCGCTTCTCTCTCTCCCTCCGCTTCTCTCTCTCCCTCCGTCTGTTTCTCTCTCCCTTCGCTTCTCTCTCTCTCCCTCCGCTTCTCTCTCTCCCTCTGTCTTTCTCCCTCTGTCTTTCTCCCTCTGTCTTTCTCCCTCTGTCTCTCTCCCTCTGTCTTTCTCCCTCTGTCTTTCTCCCTCTGTCTTTCTCCCTCTGTCTTTCTCCCTCTGTCTTTCTCCCTCTGTCTCTCTCCCTCTGCCTTTCTCCCTCTGCCTTTCTCCCTCTGCCTTTCTCCCTCTGTCTTTCTCCCTCTGTCTCTCTCCCTCTGCCTTTCTCCCTCTGTCTCTCTCCCTCTGTCTTTCTCTCTCTGTCTTTCTCCCTCTGTCTTTCTCTCTCCGTTTCTCTCCCTCTGTCTTTCTCCCTCTGTCTTTCTCCCTCTGTCTCTCTCCCTCTGCCTTTCTCCCTCTGCCTTTCTCCCTCTGTCTTTCTCCCTCTGTCTCTCTCCCTCTGTCTCTCTCCGTCTGTCTCTCTCCCTCTGTCTTTCTCCCTCTTTCTTTCTCCCCCTCTGTCTCTCTCCCTCTGTCTTTCTCCCTCTGTCTCTCTCCCTCTGCCTTTCTCCCTCTGTCTTTCTCTCTCTGTCTTTCTCCCTCTGTCTCTCTCCCTCTGTCTTTCTCCCTCTGTCTCTCTCCCTCTGCCTTTCTCCCTCTGTCTTTCTCCCTCTGTCTTTCTCCCCCTCTGTCTCTCTCCCTCTGTCTTTCTCCCTCTGTCTCTCTCCCTCTGTCTTTCTCCCTCTGTCTTTCTCTCTCTGTCTTTCTCCCTCTGTCTTTCTCCCTCTGTCTTTCTCCCTCTGTCTCTCTCCCTCTGTCTCTCTCCCTCTGTCTTTCTCCCTCTGTCTTTCTCCCTCTGTCTCTCTCCCTCTGTCTCTCTCCCTATGTCTCTCTCCCTATGTCTTTCTCCCTCTGTCTTTCTCCCTCTGTCTCTCTCCCTCTGTCTCTCTCCCTCTGTCTCTCTCCCTCTGTCTCTCTCCCTATGTCTTTCTCCCTCTGTCTTTCTCCCTATGTCTCTCTCCCTCTGTCTCTCTCCCTCTGTCTCTCTCCCTCTGTCTCTCTCCCTCTGTCTCTCTCCCTATGTCTTTCTCCCTCTGTCTTTCTCCCTATGTCTCTCTCCCTCTGTCTCTCTCCCTCTGTCTCTCTCCCTCTGTCTCTCTCTCCCTCTGTCTCTCTCCCTCTGTCTTTCTCCCTCTGTCTTTCTCCCTATGTCTCTCTCCCTCTGTCTCTCTCCATATGTCTTTCTCCCTCTGTCTTTCTCCCTCTGTCTTTCTCCCTCTGTCTCTCTCCTTCTGTCTCTCTCCCTCTGTCTCTCTCCCTATGTCTTTCTCCCTCTGTCTTTCTCCCTCTGTCTCTCTCCCTCTGTCTCTCTCCCTCTGTCTCTCTCCCTCTGCCTTTCTCCCTCTGCCTTTCTCCCTCTGCCTTTCTCCCTCTGTCTTTCTCCCCCTGTCTTTCTCCCT